>NC_056523.1:15616608-15618546 GCF_019175285.1 Sceloporus undulatus
ACCATACTGGCTTCCAGTGGCTGATATATTGTTTAATAAAACTGAAATGACAGAGGCGGTGATGTCCTGTTTACCGGTACTTTAGCTGGCAGTGAACAGGGAGTAGGAGGTCAAAACCTGAATTTTATATTTAATTATTATCCTATGTATTGTGATATAAATACTGTGTAGAGATGCAGCTTAATATGTTTATTTTATTATAAGGATTGTGTTTTAACTATGTTGTAACCTGCCTCTAGCCATGAGGAGAGGCAGGTAAGAAATAAAATTATCATTATATTATTAAAGCAAGAATGCCAGCAGGGAGCAGGCAAAACTTACAGACTTGGAAGACTAATCCGATAGTATTAAGCCAGAGGGGAGATGCAAAACTGTAGTCCAAATTTCCTTTCCAGGGTTCTAGTATCCTGAGTCCAACCTTAGTTGTCAGCAAGAAACACAACAGCAGCACGACTATCCAAAACAGGTTGCCGACCACACGGAAGTGAAGCAGCTGGCTCCTTTTAAGCCTTTTGGCCTCCAGCGGAGACAGGCATCTCAGGAATTCCCTGGTGTATCATCTTTCAACAGGTCCTGGGACTGGTATGGTAAGTTCTGTCTCTTCCTCTTCTGGGTCCTGGGAATTCCCCAGCCCAAGATGCTCCCCTGAACCCCCGACACTCCCAAGTCTGTCTTTGCATCAGACTCAGAATCCCTCTTGTCATCAGGGCAGGCCATGACAGGTGAGGATATTCCAGTTGCTATGAGTGAATGGGGAAGAAATGAGTATGCACACCAACTAAAATTATTATCTGTTGGTCAAAGAGGGACATCAATACATCAATGTCTTAAATGGCCCAAGATTACTGTATATTTCAAGTATAAGTCAACCTCGAGGGCAGGTTTGGGGGTGGAAAGTATGGATTTTACCCTTGGATAGGTCAAGGGTAAAACCTAGGGGGGGGGGCATATAGCAAAGGATCTAAAGGATGAAGCAAAGCAAAACAATGTCAAAGAACTCACAAAATTCCAGTAGATATAGTTCTTTGTACTCACCCTTAAGGCTGGATGGAAGAGAGAGTAGAGGGGGTCAGTGCTTCCAGGACAGATTATATTCTTGCCTTTCACCAGGGGATGGTTCCTTCTTTTAAATAAGAGTTAAAATACCGCACTTAAATTGACCCATGGATAAGTCGACTCAGGTTTTTTTGGTCAATTTTTAGAACTAAGTTTCTAACTGTATACATGAGTATATACAGTAGTTCCTTTTGTCCTCAAGCTTTGTATTATTTTAGCAGAGTCATCAATCAACAGATTAACTAAATTTTAGATTGTTATTTTTAATCTATTTTTGCTGACACAAATAAGGGACCATAAGCACAAATACATGGTTTCTATGCTGTTATCACTTGTAAGACTTTGTGTGACCAAGGAATAGAAATCAGCTAATGCAGACCCTGTTCACACTATGGAAATAACCCGGTGTGAACCAGGTTGTTGTGATGTTCAGACTGGCCTCAAATGCATCCAGCACCATTTGTGGGGAGAGGAGGTTGAAAATCCCACTTAACCCAGTGCATTTGATACCAGGTCCCTTACCATGTCTTTTTTTAAAGTGCCAGTGATCCGGATCTTCGGTAGCGTAAATACACTACTGAATCGATCCAGATCATGCTGCAACAATACAGGAAATGGCACCATTTCCTCTCTAGTAGTTGCCAGTGTGAACGGGAAGGTGGTTTAAATTGCCTCAGAGAGCTTCGGGGACGTAAAATGTAGTACCCCCGTAGTGAGAACACTAATCCGATATTGCATCACCACAGAGATCCAGATCTCCTTGATACAAAAAACTAAGTCTGAATGTCCCCACAGTAGACTGCTGCCATACTGCAGTTTGACACCACTTTAACTCTCATGGCTTCATCCTATGGAATCCTGGGATTTGTAGTTTGTTGTGGC
>NC_056523.1:15618646-15832391 GCF_019175285.1 Sceloporus undulatus
GGCCAGAGGAGGAGGAGGACTGAGAGGGGTACCGGCATCTCTGGGAGCCCTGCTGCTGAGGTTGCCGGTCTTGTTGGAAGGTCCCCTGTGACTGACCTTGCGGCTGCCACGGGCGCTGCCTCTTTCTGAAGGGCGAGATGGGAGCCGATGACATCCCGTGTTTCTTCGCCGCCGCCTTCATTCTGAACTTGCGGTTCAGGCGCTCGTCGGTCTCGGCGTGGAAGAGGCCGCTACCATCCAGGGGCATGTCCTCTATGGCTGACTTGACGTTGGCATTGAGGTCTGAACCCCTCAGCCACGCATGCCAGCACAGAGCCAACGAAGCCGACATCGCCCGTCCCGCACAGTCAGCCACGTTTCTGGAGGCGGTGATGAGCCAGCTGCCGATCGAATGGGTTCATCACGGATCTCTACCAGGCGTCGCTGGGTTTCGTCTGGGACATCCAGGACGAGTGGTGAGATCCCCTCCATGAGGGTCTGAATGTACGCCCCCATGCAGGCATTATAGTTGATGGCCTTGACTGCGAGGGCCGCCGCCGAGTAGGCCTTCTTGGCCAGACCATCAACCAAAAAACATGTCAGTGTCCCTCTCCATCGGTTCGTCGACCTCCGAATGGATGGAAGACGGAGGTGACAGTCTCCAAGGGAGCTCAGCTGCTTCCACATTGGCGTGGGCAAAGTCGACCATCGACGGCAGCGGTGTGTCCAGGAGAGCAGCCGCATGCGAGGCAGAGGAGCCATCAGGGCGCAAAGAGGCTGGTGTTGGAGCCTTCTTCGTCGGGGAGCGTTGCTTGTGGGAAGCGCTCTCCTTTCCCTTGGAGGAGACCTCCGACCCGGTGTGGTCCTTGGAGGGCTTGGACCTCTTTGGTGCAGAGCCTTCAGTTGCCTCCTTGTGGTGCCTCTTCTTAGACGACCATGGCGTCTCGGCCCGATCCTCGGGGGGGAAGAAAGGATTGTCCGGCAGGTCCAGCAGGACGACGGCTCCCGTGGATTGAGGCTTAGATGTCTTCGCCTTTTCCACCGGTGCAGCCTTTCCCGAAGAGGATGCCCCCGTCTTGGGCAGCTTGGAGGCGTGTCGAGATGCCTTCGACGACGCCTTGGAGGACGGAGTCGGGACCGACGAGATCTCCGCCTCCGTGCGATCCTTCGCGTGCGAGCCCTCTGGGGACAGCTTCCTCCCGGATTTTGCCCTGGGCTCGGTACCCTCAGACCCCGACTGCTTATGGGGGCGCTTGGAGGGCTTGTCGGTGGCACTGGGTTTATGTGAACCACAGGCCACATCGGTGGTGGTGGATGATCCTGCCATCGCCGGGGCAGACACCACGCTGGACACACTCGTCCGGGAAGATGAGGCAGGCGGCGGGGCCGAAGGAGCCGATGATGGACGGGGGCCTCCCTCCTGAACCTTGCCCAGAGCAATGGCCGAGGTCAGCCGGGACTCATGGTTCTTGCGAGCCTGGGATGAGAGGGACTTGCAGAGCGGGCAAGCCTTCGTATCATGGTCCTTGCCTAAGCAGAGGAGGCAGGAGGAGTGCGGTCCTGGATGGGCACCTTGCCCCCGCAGACATCACACTTCTTAAATGGAGCAGGCATTTTCCGAAGTCGACAAGTTGAAAGGAAAAGTCCAGAAACGAGGTCAACAGTCCGAGAGTTCGAAGCTACCAGGGGCGGGAGACAAAGAATGGTCAAGAGACGGTCCGAGGTCAAAAGTGAAAGTGATTCCGATTGCAAGCTAAAGCGAGCGAAGTTCCCTGAAGCAGCTAGCGTGGCGAAAAAAAGGACCTGGGAAAAAGAGCGGGAAGGCAGGGGCCTTATAACGGGTGGGCGGAGTTACCACCAAAAAGTTTCTATATGTTGCAAAGTAAACTTTGCCCAGTGATTCCAGAAGTTTCCAAACAGCACTGCGCAGGCGCAGTGAAACCCATTTGTATGATTCGCAGAGACCACAAAGAAGAAAAGTAGTTTCCATACTTTCCACACAGCATCCTATCTTGAAGAACTAGACTGGACCACAGGTTTGGCACAACTTTTGGCCTCTTGCTCTATTTTGGCCTGTCTGTATGGGCCCTAAGACTCACTGAAAGATGTTGGCAGTATGATCTTTCAGACTAAAGATCCTCAGTTGCATTTGGTAGAGTGGAAAGCCAGAGATAGACATATACACTCATCTCTCCATATTTGTGGATTTGATTAATCACAAATTTGATTAATATGTTCTCTCTAGGAATATCTAAGCCTTCCAGTGCAACTCTATGGTCAACTTTACCTAAAAGTTGCCCTGAAAGACCTAAAGATTCCTAGAGAGAATACTCTACTAGGTATTTCTAGCTCCTCCAATGCAGTTCTATGGTCAGTGTGTCGAATGTTGACCACAGAGTTGCACCAGAGGACCTAGATATTTCTAAAGAGGTGTCAAATCTGTGGTCCAGTCTTTAGGACTGGAGTGTAGCTTTGACACAGCTTCTGGCCTCTTAGGACACATGCATCACTGAAACAGCGTACCTCCAAAGTGACCCGAAACAGCTTTATTTTGGCCTGTCTGTACGGGCTCTTAAAGGTGCTTAAAAGATCTCTTTGCATACTGATTTTACAGATTGCTATATAAATATAAAAACATGGGTGTTTTTGTTATTTGGGGTTTTTTCCATATTTACGGGGTCTTGTGCCCCTAACCCCAGCAAATATGGAGGGACAAGTGTATATGCCATTTGAATCTTATTGTGGCAGAAAGGCATGATCTAAATTTATAAATAAAAATGTAAATGTTCGTTTGTTCAAAATCTTAAATCTCCAAAAGTTCTTCACCAATTGCTTTGAAATTTTGACACAACATTCCATTCGAATACACACATGTCTTTAAATACCTTGGCGGATGGGAGCCAGCAGCAGGAGCTGATCTAGACATGGATCGCTTCTCACATGGACAATTATATGTTGCGTGTTCTACAGTTGGCAAACCAGACAATCTCTGTATCTACACAGACAATGGAACAACAAAAAATACTGTATACCCACAAGCACGGTGAAATTCAGTATTTCAGAAACATTTGTTTTCTTTTTTTCCTTTATTTTCCATTTAACCAGACTGAGCCACAGCAATGTGTGGCCGGGTACAACTAGTCTTTGAAATACATTTTTTAAAAATAAATATTTGGGAGGGACCCCCCCAAGACATTATTTTTAAAAAAAGTGAAACAAGAGAAATAAAAAACACATTAGATCCACATCTTTATCAGTCAGAATACAAAACAAGAAGTTCAATACAAGTACGCATACGAAATGATTCAAAACTTATTACAAATTCTAAATTCTTAAATGGAAATTAGTGATACTCTTTAAAAATTAGCTAATTCCAATAGATCATTTTGTAGAATGACTAACTGAAACTGTAATGTTGTCATCTTTGTTTTAAAGTGGCCAGGACAGAGTGCTTTTAAATTCAAGGTATCCCAAATCAAATTTCAAGCTTCTTCTGAGATAGGAGGGATTTTCTGGCATATACAAAGGACATAAAATCCTGTATGCTAAAGCCATACACAAATAATTCTTATTGGGGTTTACTTGGGGAGAGCTGAAGGGAAAAAAAAGGTTTGTCCATCAAAACGATATTCAGTCTATGTGGCAGCGGTGGAAACTGTAGTATTCCAAGATATCATTGAACTGCAACTCCTAGCATTCCTCGCCAGTAGCTATGCTAGCTAGGCGTTGCAATTCAGCAATATCTGGAAGGCTGCGCAATTCTTAATTATGGCAGATGTTTGTCCTCTTGTACTTTATTCAATGAAGACTGCACAGTGATGATGAAGACAGTCATGATCAGATGATGGCGGTTATTATGATCATACAAAAACTCTTAATGTTTTTATTATTTACAGAACACAATCTTAAACAAATCAGTACAATCCACACAGGGCCATTTGTTGGCACGTTTTGCAGACTTTAGCTTTCTCTGCCAAAGAGTGGTGGTGCTTTACCAAACATTGGTCTGTAGAGGTAATGTGAATGACCCCCACCCAAGGCAGAGCTTTGAAATGACTTTTTCAGAACTAAAACTCCTATCATGCTGCTAAGGGATTCTGGGAGCTGCAGTCAAGAGATCTATTTTTTCCAGTTTCTGCAGCCTCATGTAATTCAAAAAACCTTTGCCCTGGTGCAATATTTTGGTAGCCAGAAGTGAGAGAGAGAGAGAGGGAGATATACTACTAGGCTCCCGCACTACAAGAGAGTCAGACAAGCCCCTGCCTCCAGCCAAAAGAAGGGGATAATAGGTTCACCTGACAAGGGGATATTTGTGGAAGCGAGGATTGTATGACCATTGTCAATATTAAAAAAGGACACTCGCTGCCCTGTGTAATTCAGAATCACTCGGACTCTCTTAAGATTCTGAAGACTTAGAAGACGACTGCTTGGGCGAGACAAGCAACTCCTAGTGGGGCTTTTCAGAGCCCAGATGCCTTTCTTATAATCAGTTTTATAACAACCTCTTCTCATAATAAACTCTGAAAGGTCTTCCACTGCAGATTCTTTGACAATCCCCACAGCCCAATGTTCTGCGTTTTCCAACATGACTTCCCAAAAATGTCTTCCTGTTGTTAGTGCCGGGCATCCAAACGCTATAGAACTGGGATTGAATTTCTGTTGGTTGGTGGGCAGGTCTGGAAGTGTTTCTGTTCGTCTCACGCTTTTCTGATCCTCAGACACAGTAAGGATGGGATTGGCAGCACTCACCTCAAGAGTTAGATTTACTATAGAGGAAAGAGAAAACCAGAGGGGATCGTTTGGAAGAATTATTTCAATCCTGAAGTTTAAAAAAAGCCTCTCAGCAATCCCATTTCCTCAGAAACCAGCAGAATTTCTATGCTTTAAATCCAGTTGTTAATCCAAACCAGAGTAAAACATTTCAACCAGTGGAATTTACTGAATTGTCAATTTAACCAAAGCTCCAACGGATTCTAGCTAGAACTTGGATTATGTCTATATACTGCACTCAAGGTTAGGACACTCCCCTCTTTCTTCAAGATTTCCCCCTGAATCTGAACTTAACACCAAAAATAGGGGGGTGGGGGCTATTATCCTGTAACTGTAACCTAGTTTAAAAAGCAAAAACAACTGAGCTTGGCAAATTTAATTTTTTTGGACTACAGCTGCAAAAATGCAGCCAGCCGTTGCCATGCTGATTTGTGGATTCTGGGAGCTGTATGTTAAAAAGTCTTGCCCAGTCTGTTAAAACTTGAACACATCTAAGATCAGAGTTTTACATGGAACTTGGGATGTGACTCATTATTTTGATTACTCCACAGGTAATTTGCTTCTTACTGCAGTTTAGAAAGTAACCCACTGCATTATTTGTTCTTAATATATTGTCATTACTGTTACTATTGAGGCTATGAAAAATGCAGGGAAATACTCTATCCCCTCCTTCCCCATCTCCAAATCATCTTAATCCTGAGTGGACAACCTTATGAAGATTCCATATCCCACTCATCCACGCAGGTGCAGCATAGCAGACCACATGGCATGCAGAGATGCTTTGGATAAGTCAAAGGCACTGTTATTCAGTCAATCCTTTTCTCCATCACTTTTTCTTGGAAAAACATGATCTAATCTCATACCTCAGGTATGCAGCTAACAATCCTCTGCTTTCTTTTTCACAGCCAGGCCATGTGTGCATCCTGTGCCTTTGTTTGGAGCAACTAGCTTGACAAGGCAGCCCTATTACCCACACCGATTTACTCCAAGCAATTCTCTCTTTCTAGCAGGGCAGCGGTCAATTTTTATGAGGACAAAGTGGTAGAAGGCAGAAAAGGCAAGCTAAATTGTTAAAAATTTCCAGCAGATCGTTCAGATTTTCAGTATATCTTTTCCTCCATTCCTTCTTGTTCTCCCTGTGACCTCAAGTCAAGGCTCACGTCTATGGAAACTCATGCAACCAACTCTTTGTTCTTTCTTTCAATTAGTCTCAAAGGTGCTACAAGATCCCTTTGCATACTAATAAGAGACAGGAACCCAATTTCATTCCTCTGGAAAGTAGTGAATTATAGCCCTGACTGTTAAAAGTAGAAAAATAACACTATTCCAGCTCTCTATTGCAAAAGGCAACTAGTTACCAAATCGATTCTTTACAAATAAGCATTACTTCCAATCTCTGGCTTTACTTCTTAGGGAGTCTAAAGAGTGCTGGGAAAGCAAATTTTTAATTTACCTGTCAGTATTTTGCGAATTAGTCCTTTACTGCCTCCAGACGGAAAAATATCTGTGCCAAAAATCACTAGATTATGACTTTTGTGTGCTTTAGATGGAAACAAACGTGAAAGCAGCAAATATACTTGTCAATTTGGATGCATCTAGAGATATTCTTTATCTCTGGTGTTTATTTCAAAGAGCCTTCAGTACTTTTTCTGGTTGGTTGTACAGTGCCATAGTAAAACTCCCAGAGTGTATATACAAGTTGAGTCTCCCTTATCTGAAATTCTTGGACCAAAAGTGCTTTGGATTTTGGATTTTGGAAAATGTGCATGTCCATCATGAGATATATTGTAGATGGGACCCAAGTCTAAACATGAAGTGGATTTATTTTTTCATATAAACCTATAATCATAGCCTGAAGGCTATTTTAAATATTTTTGTGCATGAAACAAAGTTTGTGTACATTGAACCATCAGAAAGCCAAGCATGTGGACAATTTTGGCTTTTAGAGTATCTGAGAATTCCAGATGAGGGATACTAAACCTGTGCTCTGCTTTGGACTACCACTCCCAAATGTTATGCTGGCCTGGAAGTTTTGGGACTTGCAGTCCAAACGCTAACCTGTCCAAGTTCTGGAAACCCCATATTAGGACAACTCTTTATTAAGCCAACTCAACATCACAAGTAGATGCAACTTTATTTTAGAAATCTCCAGATCTTGTCAACAAACAACTGGCAGAAAGCAGACTGGTGGAAGTTGAATTGATGTTAAAAGTCATGTCTTATAATTAATTACTTTTTTGAAAGTAACCTCATCTGGTCTGAAGAGAAAGCAGGAGACAGAATGGACTAGACCTCATTTGATCCATCAGCACAGTTCTTATGTCACACGTCTTATACGGAAGACTAAGAAAAGAATGTATGGACACTGGCAGAGAATTGGTTCCTCATTAACATTCCTCCAACTCAAACTCAACTCACTGAGTCACAGAATCTGCAGCGCAGGACTGGAGTTCTCCAATGAAAAACAAACAGCCAACCTGCCGCCAACCCCCCAGCCCAAAAAAAACCCCTTCCCATATATTTGGTTCTCCCTCAGATCCTTCATCTTACCTTTCTGCAAAGGAAGTTCAGCTTGTAGATTATCTGAGGATGGAAAGGGAACAGAGGTTAAACATCACACCATGAGGTTTTTAACTAATTTGATATACCACCCAAATCATCCCAATATGGCAGCTAGTTCTAATTAATGGTCAGTTATGTCACCCTGAGAACCAGCATGGTGTAGTGGTTTGAGTGTTGGACTATGAATCTGGAGACCAGGGTTTGATTCCCACATTGACCATAAAACCCTCTGCTCTCAGCCTCAAGGGAAGACCTCCTCTGAACAAATCTTGCCAAGAAAACCTCATGATAGGTTCACTTTTCAGAAACAACTTGAAGGCACACAACGTCACCCCACTTTTTCAGCTTCCTATTAAAATGCACAATTTCTCTCTCCTCCTTTCACTTTCCCCCTTACAGCTTACATCAACTGATGCAAAACTGAATTCAAAGTACAAAAGTAGTTTCTACTCAATTAACTTAACAGGGGAAAGTAGAGGGGAAACTTATCCTTCCCAGGAAACTCAGGCAAAAACAAACTTCTGCTGCCTCTCCTAGCTTGTGTGTTCTTCCTCATTAGTAACTTTTGCCATCTTGAACACACTCTGAGCTTGCTCATAAAAGAGTCTACTGAGAATTTTATGTCACTGTTGCATCTACTTTCAAGTAAAATATTAAGTTATCAAAAGATTCCTCATTTTGATAACTTAATTTTTCAGACGGCAGAATAAGCAATAAGGGGATTTAACTGCTTTAGGCCTGATTTCAAGCAATAGGGAAGAACTGGTCAGCATGATGGAAATAGTAGAGACCCAGGGTGGAGGTGGAATCATCATGGGACTTATTATGCAGAAGAGAGATATAACTGGATTCTTGGACACATATTATGAATGAACAATTTCAATAAAATTAAGGAAAGAAAGGGTGAGGCTGCATGGTCAGGAAGAGAAGGGAGCTCATGGATGGGGGTTTCTTAAAGATACTGAGCTGTTGTTCAACTCCAACTCCCAGTTTTTCTCAACTCTAGCAGTACTGACTAGGGACTTGCAGTTCATCTGGAGGGAATACATGATTTAAAGCAATGGTTCTTAAACTTTGGTTCTCAGTTCCTAGCTACTGGCCATGCTTCCCAGGACTGGTAGGAGTTGATGCTTTGACAGCATCTAGGGATTCAAGGTTCAGTCATGTCTCTCCATTTCTCTCTACTTCATACACACCCACATCACATCTCCCTTTGGAAATTTCATCAGTTGTGGGTGGCCTTTGAAATAGCAAAAGGTAGAAATAAGTGAGTGGTAATGCAAACAAATTATTTCAAAGTAATTCTAGTATAGAGATGGTGAGCAAAGCCTTCAATCATCTGTGAGGAATTAAACATTGCTTTCCCAATTTACAGTTAAGGTCTCAATTTTCTTGTCCTTGCTTGAATTTACAAAAGGTTCTGAGCTCGGTTAGTCCCAAACCTGAACCCGGGGCCATTTCACACTATACAATTATAGCACTATGATTCCATGAATCCACCCTATGAAACCCTGGATTTTAGGGAAAGGAAGGGTATTTAGAATTTTCAGCCAAAGAGATTTAGTGCTTCACCAAACTACAAATCCCAAGATCCCATAAGATAAAGCCATGGCATTTCAAGTGAAATCTTACCACTATAACTTATAGTGCAAAAGGGTCCCCAAAGTAACATAACCAAAACAAAGGTCATGTAGCCATCCTTCATTACCTATGAATAGCTTCATAACTGCCTGAATAGAGCAGTTGAGATCAACGAATTCCCAGGTCTTTAATTTCAGCTCAGGAGGAAAAACCTCTGGAGTCTCAAACTTCAGTCTCTCCTTATATCTTGAGTGGGGGGGGGAGAGAAGAAGTAAGAAAAGTTAACTTGTCCATCCCACAATCCCCAGAGCAGAATGCTTACAACAGCTTCCTACCTAACATATATATTAACATATTTTTTGTTAAAACACTAGCAACATTGCCCACCTTGACTTTGGTTAATTTTTGGGGTTACCCTACCAGGGACCCTGTGCAGTGGATTTCATGTATGCTGTTTAGCTCTTATTTCAGTCATACCATTCCAAATATATCCTTCCAGTTTGGCCCAATCCATCCAGACACTTCCAAAGAAAGCAGTGGGATGCCCCAATAGTGACTCCCCAAAAGTGGATTTTGCATATATAGCACAGCCTATATTTTAAGTAGAGCCATCTCAAACATACCTTTTAAATTTGGTATAAACCCATCTAGCCATTTGTGTAACATTTAGCTTTATTTATACAGATTGTTGAACTTGAAAGATTTGTGTGTTTAAATTCTCTCTTCTTGGGTTAAAAGCGAGCATGCCTTTGAATTTACCACACCAGCATTGCCACACATGTTCGTTGCTAACAATATCATTCACAACCTCATGAAACATGAAGATGATGGGGATCCACTTACTTTACCAAGGTACTTTCAATATCCTACAGGAAAAAGGGAGAGGGGGAAAAAAAGAGAACTCAGCGCTTTGCCATGCCATGAAGACTCCCAGAAAGATTTTGTTTAAGTAGTCAACTGGAGTAAGTTAAGTCTCAGAAAGCATAGACTCCCAAAACAGATCTGCTTTAATTTGCTATGACATGTCCAAGTTGGTGGGTCAGACAATGTCAGGAGTAGATCTTTGGAGGGACTGGAGAATAATTGGGGTTCCCTCCCTTCTTCACCCCACAAGCCAGTCAGCAGGAACCAATTACAGTGATTATAAGCACAGAAGAAGTTCAAGGGCCCCTTTGACACTACGGCCCTGTACAGACCAGTCTGAAAGGCTGGCCTGGGGGCGAGGGCGGGGTGTCACGTCCAGATGACACATATGTTGACCCCACCCCAGGGCGCCATGATGCCATGCACTGCTCCATGATGCTCCATATGATGCAGCATCGAAGGAGCGCCATATACCTGCTGCAGCTATGACGCCCTTTTGAGGGCGCAAAAAGGAGTTGCTTTTTGCAATTTCTTTTTGTGCCCTTGAAAGGCCGGATCAGGGCCTCGGCATGAAGTTGCCATGGTCCCGAACCAGCTAGGAAAGGGGTGGCATCCCGCTGCCCCTTCAGGGCAGTCTGTCGGGCCCCTATGTAACTACGGCGTTGCAAGCCCACTAGTTCCATCCCATGGAGTCCTGGGATGTGCAGTTTGGGGAAGGGTGTTTAAAATTCTCAACCAGAGAGATCTAATGCCTCCCCAAACTATGAGCCTCAGGATATCTTAGAAAGCCAGTGTGGCTATGTTTATAGCCCTTATAATATGAACATATATTACTATACTAATTCAGTAGGCTCTCCACTTTCGCTGGAGTTAGGAGCACAGGACCCCCATGATAGTAGGAAAACAGCAAATAACAAAAACACTATGTTTTTACCTGAGGGAACTCCTCTCTAGGAACCTCTAGGTCCTCCAGAACTCTATGGTCAACACCTGCTATAAGTTGACCATAGAATTGAGTTGGAGGGCTTACAAATGCCTTGGTAAGTGCTCTCTTTACGAACCTCTATGTCAGTGGTTCCTAAACTGTGCCCTTTAAGAGATTTTGGACTTCAGCTCCCAGTAGCATTAGCCATATTGGCCAATAGTCTGGGATCCTGGGAGCTGAAGTCCAAAAATCTCTTAAATAGCAGTTTGGGGACCACTGCTCTACATTCTCCAGCATGACTTCTGGCTGATGTTAACCATAAAGTCGTATTGGAGAAACTAGAAAGAATATCACATCTGTGAATAATCAGCCACAAAAGTCAAAGCTGAAAATATGGAGAGCCAACTGTACTGTGTTTTTTGGGACTGTTTATAAGGTATATGCAAAAAAATAAATGAATGTCATGTTTAGACTTGGGTCCCATCGCCAATCTATCTAGCGTGGCATAGTGATTTGAAGTTGGACCATGACTGGAGATCAAGATTCGAATCCTTGCTTGGCCATGGGAACCCACTGGTGACCTTAGGCAAGTCATATGCATTCAGCCTCAGGAGAAGGCAATGGCAAACCTTCTCTGAACAAATCTTACCAAGAAAACTGTGTGATACGTTCGCCTTAGGGTCACTATTACTGTACTTGAAAGTACACAACAAGAAATATTTTAATAAATAAAATAAATCAAAGGCCATTAGAAGAAAAGCTATTAGAAAATAAAATGAAGAACAACTCCAGTTCTTTCAGTAAGTTACTAAGTATCCTCTAGTTTGTAATTTAGAACTTGGAAAGTTTCTACCTTGGGGTGCAACATCCAGAACCCCCAGGATTCTCACCTGTAGCAGCAAACTTGCTGGCTGCCGGTACTTCTCCTCCAGCTCCTGGATAAGCCTTTCAAAAGAGAAGAGCTTGTTGGAAATTCTGACCAGATGCTCATCCATTCTCCGAGTAATCTCCGTTTCCACTTCTTCAATCTGGGTCAGCAGACGCTCCTCCTGATCTTCCAGATACTGGCGCAGTTGACGGAAGTGAGCAGTAACCTTTCGCCTCTGGACTTTTGTTCTTTCCTGCACCGAACAACAAAAGGCAGAAGAAAAGATTCCAATAACACATTGAGGTTACAGATGCAGTCACTGTCTCTGCGATATAAAAAAGGTAGATACAAGAATGAGACAGGAAAGACACACCCAAATTCCTTTTTTGGGACTGCAGCCCCCACAATCCTCTACATAGCCATGCTGGTAATGGATTCTGGGAGTCACAGCCCTCAAAAAGGACCAGATGCTGGCTACATCTAAACCTTCACAGAAAGGATGCCCATTTTCAGCAAGGAAAAGAGTATTCAGCAAGAAAAGTCAGCATCCACGCTATGGAGGGCCCTTGACTGGATTTTCTTTAGGAGGATCATTTTTTTCCAAAGAAACAGGCATCCTGAAATGTCATGGCTTGAAAATTTAGTTTAATAAAAAGGCCTAGCAGTCTGGAAAGAGACATGGGGGACTACGTTGCCCATGTTTTATCTTTCTCTGTACTATCACTATTTGTTGATTATTTTAAATATCCATGGTAAAATCAGATGATGATGATGATGATGATGATGATGATGATGATAATAATAATAATAATTCCTATCAATTACCAGTCAATGTAGTCTCTAATTTACCAAAGAACTACTAACTACATATTAAGGACAGAATAGAATTGGATTTTAATACCATCCTTAACAAAATATATATTTTATATTCAGTACAAGCACAGTTTTGAATAAAAACTTGCAAACTTGTGTTGTGTGTTTCTAATTTCAGCTGGTCCATTCTTGTTGGGGGCCAGATCCTTACTTGGCAGCCCGGTAGATCAACCACAGCAACTGGCTGGGCCACAGTGAGCCTGGAGGTGGGCTTCTTTGATCAAATCATGGCATCATTATGAAGAACTTCCTGATGGTAAAAGCTGACAGTGAAACACACTCCCTCAGAGAGTGGTGGGGTCTCCTTCTTTGAAGGTCTTTAAACAGAGGCTGGATGACCATCTTTTGGGGGTGCTTAGATTGTGTCTTCCTGCATGGCAGGAGGGATTGAGCTGGATGGCTGTAGTGTCTCTTCCAACTCTGATTGTATGAACTAGTGTTGATCCCTGAGCCACTAGCTGCCAATACTGGTGAGTTTCCAGGAAAGGGTGGCGGTGGAGGGAACAACTGTAGCCAATAGCAACAAATATGGTGCCGGTCCCCAGGCACATTGCAAAAAATTATAATTATAGCTTCTCCATATCAGACAGTCTGAGAAGCACTGCTCTAGGCAATGATAGTTTTCCAATAACAATTGCTCCCCCAAACGACCAAATCTGCAAGCAGAAGTCACTGTAATGGAAGATTTCGTTTCACAGAAGTGATAGTATCTGGCTGCCAGGGGTTCAGAGCATCATAAAATGGGGTTGTACCCTCCCTGCCCGCCCTCCCCTGCGACTGTTCTGCATTGCAGGTTTATTTTTTTTCTTTCACTTGCAAATCCTAATTTCACTATGCAAATCCTAATGACTCCTGTGTCGTGCATTGAACTTCAGAAATACTGTACAAGCCTCATCTGAGATAGAATGCTTTACTTTGAAAAATTGAATTGATCATAGCATAACAATGTTGTCAAGACTGAAGCATTTTCAGTTATACAGCACATTAAAAGCACATAGGAATATAAACGGTTTTGTGGGTTTGTACCCCATTCTTTTGCAAATCAAAACATTCTGCGTCCCCAGGACTCATCTCTCCCTTCTTCCTCTGTACTAAGCTTCCCATAGGAACAACCTTCGCAACTGGAAGTCCCTAATTCTTCCCCTTCCATCTGTTCATTGTCTGGAGCCAGGAACACTAAACAATCTTTCACTAGTTGTGTTGTACATCCCATCATCCAGTATTACAAAGCATAGACACAGAACCTATACTACTGAACTGCAGGGCTTGACAGAATGCCCCAAAGGGGAGGCCTGCAGCTGCCCTTTTCCTAGCCGGATTGAGGCCGTGGCAATCTCACGCCGTAGCCCCGATCCGGCCTTTCAAAGGCACAAAAAGGAGTCACAAAAAGCAGGTCCTTCTTGCACACTCGAAAAGGCACCACAGCCGCCGCAGCACGGCTACATTGTGCTTCTTCAGCACTGTGACCATATGGGTCGAGGTGCACCATGAAGCCGCGTGCCCTATAGAGTGGTGCGTAGCATCAGGGTGCCCTGGGAGGCAGGCAGAGTCAGTCATGCATCATGAGGACGCTATACCCTGACTCTGTCCCCGTGCCGGCCTTTCAGGCCAGTCTGTACATGGCCTGTGATACTTACAGTTATGTCTTTTCCGTCACTTTCTATGCTACCTCTATAATCCAGCATGCTTACTTTTGCCTTCCTTAAAATCTCTAGATAGTTACTCATCTGATCCTGAAAATAAAAAACAAAAATAATTTTATTTAGGGCCTTGTTACAGCAAGGGAATACAGTACAGTGGTACCCCGGGTTACGAATTTAATTCGTTCCGCCGCCGCTTTCGTAACCCGAAAGGCTTTCGCAAGCCGAAAACCCAAGGCACTAATGGGGAAAAGCCGCGATTTGGTGTGAAAAAGCGCCGAAAAGCACCAAAATTTCTTTCGTAACCCGAAATAACCTTCGTAACCCGGAACAGTTTTTTTCAATTGATTTTTTTCGTAACCCGGAAATTTCGTAAGGCGGCGCATTCGTATCCCGGGGTATCACTGTATATTAAACATAGTGGTTTATTACAGGTTGAGCCTACCTTATGGAACCAGAAGTGTTTTGAATTGTGAATTATTTATTCATTTAGGAATATGGAATATTTCCATTTTGTTGCTGTAAGCCTTTAAGTGGTTTCCGATGTATGGTGACTCAAAGGCCTATCATGAGGTTTTCTTGGCATGATTCATTCAGAGAGGATTTGCCATTGGCATCCTCTGAGGCTGAGAGACTGTGACTTGCCCATGGTTACCCAGTAGGTTATCATGGCCAAGCCAGGACATGAATCCTGGTCTCCAGAGTCATAGTCCAATGTTCAAACCACTATGCAACACTGTCTCTTCAAATGTAGCAGCATAATAGGACTGAATACTTTCTTGACACTTCTGTTCAGAGCCAATGTGATGCAATGCAATGATTCTCAATCTTTGACCTTCCAGATGTTATATACTTCAATTCCCAGAATTCATTATTCCTTCCCTTCTGGCTGGAGCCTCTGGGACTTGAAATGCAAAACATCTAGAGGACCAAAGTGTGAGATCCATTGATTCTGCATGTTTAGCGGCTTTTCCCAATTTGAATTCCCCCTAAATTTTCAGATTACAGTTGGCCTATATCTACATTGTGGATGCAGGTATCAATGCATGCATCTGAGGAAAGCAGGCTCAAGTCTACGAAGGATCATGCTACCAGCTTCTTTCTTTCTGCTTGTCTCAAAGGTGCTACAAAATGCTTTTGCAAGTCAGGAGTGTGGATTTCATCTATCCAAATTTCATCCCACCAGATGTTCTGCAATATTATTTCAATCATCCACAACCAACATGTCCTGTTTGCTGGGGATTGAAGGAGCTGAAATTGTATCTGGATGAGGGAAGATGGTTCCAATATATATTTCTACCTTTCCAACACTGTCTCAATACTGTAAAAATAATGCATTTTGACACCACTTTAACTGCCATGGCTCTATCCTACACAATTCTGGGACTTGTCATTTTGTGAGGCAGAAGGCTAAGGTCCTTGTAAAACTACAAACACCAGGATTCCATAGGATGGAGCCAGAGCATTGGCAGGGGGCGGGGTGCTTGGACTTTTAATAGTCAACATTTTGGGGCATAAGCCTCAGTAGCAAAGCCTTCACCTTGTACTCCTGGGCGGCTTCCTTCATGGGGGCCATGTTGTGACCCAGGTGCTCCTGGGAGCCCTCACACTCCCCACAGAGCAGGGCTTGATCTTCTTTGCAGAACAGCGACAGGGGCTGCTGGTGCTGCTGGCATTCGGAGGCCTGGCTGCATGCCTCACTCTCCATATCCCAGTTGTTGAGAATTTCAACCAGGTTAATGAGGCACTGGTTGGGCTTGAAGTGTTTCTCCACATGCTCGCGGCACTGTGGGCACTGGGTTGGTGCATCAGGCTTCTGCCAGCATTGACGGATGCAGATTTCACAGAAGTTGTGCCCACATTCGAGCATCACAGGGCCCTTGAAGTAACCGAGGCAGATGGGGCAAGTTGCTTCCTGGCGAAATCTCTTCCTGGAGTTCTCTGCAGACATAGCTTTGGCTTTGTTCCTTCAAGGAGAGGAAAATGTCCTTCTTCAGGAGGAGTCACCACCTTGCAGAGAAACTAGAACAGGATTTGAGATCGGAGTGAATGGTAGTTCACGTTTTGAAAGGCATACCTAGTGACAAGAGCTAGAACCTTTATTTTATTGTAATCCTCCTCCCAGAAAGCCATGATGGCTGGGGATTCTGGGAGTTGGAATTTAAGACAATAAGACTTCCCAACTATGGTCCCAACATACAGATAAACATGTTATATTATGTCCAGTTTTGGTATGAAACCATCTTGGGTCCCTTTTGGGAGAAAGACAGCATACAAATGAAATGAAATGAAATGAATAAATAAATAAATAAATGTCATTTTGTAATGAGGAGGCAGCATGGTGTAGTAACTGGAGTTCAAGCGCCCACTGAACCATGAAATTCATGGGGTGAGCAAGAGCCAGTTGGCCTTTCTCAGCCTGGCCTACCTTACAGCCTTGTTGGTGGCGTGTATGGCTACATTGGCGAGTGGCAAGCCATGCAGTGTAAATCATCTTCAAGTTAGTGGAAGAAAGGAAGGATATAAATGTTACAAATGCATGGAGAACTACTGACAAAATCAATGACATTGTATGGTTTGTTGATCTTGTGTGTCTTCAAGTTGTTTCTGACATATGGCAACCCTAAGGCTTGTCTTAGCAAGATCTGTTCAGCGGAGGTTTGCCATTGCCTTCCAGCACTCAAACCACTACGGCACACTATATGGTATTCACATAAAATTTCATCCACCAACAGTGCCCTCCAGATGTTTTACAATATTATTTCCATCATCCTCAGCCAACATGCCCTGTTGGCTGGGGATTGTGGGAGCTGAACTCATACCCGGATGCAGAAAGGTGATTCCACTATATATTTCTAACTTTCTAAGGGTGCGGTGCCTTAGTGCTCAAGGCGCCAATTCTGACTATCGTACGATCGGAAGGTTGGAAGTTCAAGGCCTGAGCGCTGCATGATGACGTCAGCTCCTGTCACTAGTCCCAGCTTCTGCCAAGCTAGCAGTTTGAAAGCATGCAAATGCAAGTAGATAACATGGTACCACTTCAGTGGGAAGGTAATAGCGTTTGGTGCAGTCATGCTGGCCACATGACCATCGGAGTCATCTTTGGACGAAACTGGCTCTTTGGCTTAGTAACAAAGATGGGCACCTTGTAAAATTTTAAACCCAAAGACTCCACAGGATGGAGCAAGAGCACTTAAAGTGGTGTCAACACAACAAAAGTCTGAACAATCTAGTATTGAACTGTTCTCAACTGCTTTCTGCATCTGTGCCCCATAATCTGTTACAGCAGTGATTTCCAAACTTTGGTCCTCCAGATGTTTTGGCCTTCACCTCCCAGGATTCCTAACTGTTGGCCAAACTGGCTAGGACTTCTGGGAGCTGAAGTCCAAAACACCTGGAGGAGCAATGTTTGAGAACCACTGTGTTTGATATTGGTAAATTCCAACAGATCGTACACAGCCAAGCACGAGAAACATGAGACCAGCCAATCCTTTCCACACATGTGTTATTAGCCTAGTAAAAGACGAGACAGAGTCTTTATCTAAATTAAGCTAAAATATACATTTGTCCCTCCACATTTGCTGGGGTTAGGGGCACAGGATCCCCGTGTATGTGGGAAAACCGCAAATAACAAAAACACTATGTTTTCACCTGAGAGAACACCTCTCTAGCAATCTCTAGGTCCTCCAATGCAACTCTATGGTCAACATCTACCAGATACTGACCATAGAATTGCGCTGGAAGAGCTACTAATACCTAGTGGAGTGTTCTCTCTAGGAATCTTTAGGTCCTTCAGTGAGACCTTTGGTTAAAGTTGACCGTAGAATTGCGCTGGAGGACCTAGATATTCCTAGAGAACCATATTGATAAAATCTGCAAATAATCAAATCTGCAAAAGTCAAAGCCGCAAATGGGTCACATGGTCAAACCAAGCCTCAGCATTTCAGATTTCTATGCGGCTGTAAAAGCTGGACAGTAAGAAAGCTGATGGGGAGGAATTGATTAGTTTGAAATGGGTTAACTTAGATATAGAATCTTAGAATTGGAAAGCCCCCAATGGTCATCCCATTCTATCTTTCTATAGTTTTTCGGGCTATGTGGTCATGTTCTAGAAGAGTTTATTCCTTGCATTTCACCAGCATCTGTGGCTGGCATCTTCAGAGAACCTATTGTGCCATGCAGGAAGACATGATCAAAACACTCCCAAGAGATGACCATCCAGTTTCTGTTTAAAAACCTTTAAAGAACCTGGTCCCCCAACACTGCAGATAAATGGATTTGGAGTAACCAAGCTTAACTCTCCTATAAGTTAAGAGGTCTAAACTGAGACTGTCATAACTTGGCCATATAGTACAACAGTAGGAAAGAGGAAAAAGGGACATTGGCTCTTACCTGTGAACGTCCATTTCCAGTAGATAAGAGCTCCACATCCTGTAGTTTGGGTTATGCTCTGCCCACTCACTCCATAGGCAGAGTAAAGAGAGAGACCTTCTGGTGACCCCACGTGGTGGAGCTAACCCTAGAAGGCCAGTCGTACAACAGCCGAATGCTCCAGGAAAAAAAACAAAAATTATTTGCATATCACTACAGAGATTGGACGGCAACAGAGACAGGCAGTGAGCAATCTAGCTTGCTCCCCATAGGGAGGACTATGTGGATATGAACCATCCCTACGCCAGCACCCCTGAGGGTGGGGCTGCAGGTAGGCCAGGATGTGGGGCTCTTATCTACTGGAAATGGACATATCACAGGTAATGTCCCTTTTCCCAGTAGATAAGACCCCCACATCCTGTAGTTTGGGATTCACCAAAGCCAATCTAAACAGGGTGGGCAGTGCTGGCCCTACAGAGACATAGGTTTGAGCACCTGCGCAAGACCCTGCTGTCAACAGCAGCCTCAGCTGAGCCAAGCTGTCAAGCTAGTGATGCCTAACAGTGTGTATGACGGTCTTTGCTATAGGACCTATGATGGCCAGAGGTGCTCATGCACCTGTAGCCTCTGGCATGGGTGACTTGGTGTTCTGGTGGTAACCTCTCAAGGATTTATGGCATGTAGTAACTCCGGGCCTGGCTACCTGCTAGGCATGGAGACTGATGCCTCTTGCCCATAGAACAGGGCTAAAAGAAAACAAAGAGGGGTGTCAGAGGAACGAAGCTGTTTGTCCTCTATGGGTGACTTGGTCTCCAGCAGGTGTATGTTTTAAATTCTTTCCAGTGTTTGGGAGAATGAAGGAAGGCTGGGGGATCTGATTCTGACCTCTGAGGAGGTTAGAGCTCACCCAAGGGTGGTGTCTGGGTCTGGCTGAATTGCCATGGAGTCAGTTCTAATCACAATGAGCTGCTAGTGGCCCCAGGCTCAGAGCCCCAATGTGCCAAAAGGGCAAAATCAGGAGGGGCCCCAACCAGGCAAATGGTTTAGAGAAAATCTCACTTAGGAACTAAGACAGTCGCACCCTAGGACCATGTATAACTCCCAGAAGAGAAATGGTGTTGTGTAGGCAAGGCAAGCAATAAGTCACCTGAGGAGTGACCATGGAGCTGGGATGCCATCCCATCCTGGCCCCTTGCCTGTGTCACAACAGTGAGGTTATAAGTGTAGTCTGTTTATGGCTGTGGTGGCCTAAGGCCCCCCGCCCATGTCCTCCTGTAAGAATTTCAATAAAGAGAAGACTGAGGGTTTCAGGGAGTCCTGAAGGACCTCCATGCTAACTAATGTGTTATAGAACAGTGTTTCCCAGCTATTGTCTGAGGAAACAGCAATGTTTTTATTGTTTTATGGAGTTAAACAGGCCTTACTGAAATCAAGATATACTATATCCACAGCATTCCCTTCATCTACCAAGCTGGTAATTTTATCAAAGAAAGAGATTAGGTTTGTCTGGCATGACTTGTTTCTCTGAAACCCATGTTGACTTTTGTGATTATGGCATTGCCTTCTAGATGTTCACAGACTCTCTGTTAATGATCTGCTCCAGATCTTTCCTAGTACTGATGTCAGACGACTGGACGATAATTGTTGGGATCCTCTTTTTTCCCCTTTTTGAAGATGGGGACAACGTTTGCCCTCCGCCAGTCTGCTGGGATCTCTCCTGTTTTCCAGGAGTTTTCAAAGATTATTGCCAATGGCTCCGATATTACATTTGCCAGTTCTTTTAATACCTTGGATGGAGTTCATCTGGTCCCGGAGACTTAAATTCATTTAGATTAATAAGGTGTTTCTCTACTATCTCTTTATTATTCTGTGCTGAAATTCCCCTATTCTGTCCTCTGCTCCTTATCCTCAGGTTGAGCACCCTTTGCCTTTTCTGAGAGACTGAGGCAAAGAAGGTGTTGAGTAATTCTGCTTTTTCTCTGTCTTCTGTTAGCATTTGCCATCTTCTCCACGCAGTGGCCCTACTGTTTCCTTCTTCTTCCTTTTGCGCGGACATATCAAAAAAGCCCTTTTTATTGTTCTTAACCTCTCTAGCAAGCCTGAGTTCGTTCTGCGCTTTAGCTTTTCTGACTTTACCCTACACATGCCTGCTATTTCTTTGAATTCCTTTTTTGTGATTTCCCCTTTTTCCATTCTTATACATGTTCCGTTTCAAACTTAGCTCGGTTGAAAGTTCCTTAGTATCCATCCTGGTTTCTTGAGACACCTCCCGTTTTTCTTTCTCACTGGAACTGTTTTGAAATTGTGCCTTCAGTATCTCTCTTTGAGGAAACTCCCATCCGTCCTGAACTCCTTTATTTTTTAGTATTTCTGACCATGGAATCGCTCTCAATACTTCTCTAAGTTTACTGAAATCCGCTCTCCTAAAGTCTAGGATGCGTGTCTGACTATGCCTGGCTTCTCCTTTCCACTGTATTACAAACTCCAGAGAACATGGTCACTTCCACCTAATGATCCCCCACTTGCACCCCATTAACCAAGTCATCTTGTTGGTTAGGATCAGATCTAAAATAGCTGACCCCCTTGTTGCCTCTTCCACCTTTTGGACCATGAAATTGTCTTCCAGGCAAGTGAGGAATTTGCTAGGCCTTGAGGATTTTGCTGGTTTGACTTCCAGCAAATATCAGGATAGTTGAAGTCGCCCATCACTACTACATCTCCTCTTTTCTGACTGTGTGCAAACAAGCTGGTAAAATGTGGCTAGACAAAGGAACTGTTAAATGGATCTGTAATTGGTTGACTGGCTGAAGCCAAAGGGTGCTCAACAATGGCTCCTTTTCATCCTGGAGAGAAGTGACCAGTGGGGTCCCACAGGGCTCTGTCCTGGGCCCAGTGCTATTCAACATCTTTATCAATGACCTAGATGACAGATTGGAGCATACTTATCAAATTTGCAGTGACACCAAATTAGGGGGAATAGCTAATACCCCAGAGGACAGGATAAGATTCAAATGACCGGAATAGACTAGAAAGCTGGGCCAAAGCTAACAAAATGAAATTCAACACAGAGAAATGTAAGGTATTGCACTTGGGCGGAAAAATAAAATGCACAGATATAGGATGGGTGACACCTGGCTGAATGAACTACGTGTGAAAGGGATCTAGGGTCCAAGTAGACCACAAGTGAACATGAGTGAACAGTGTTGATGCGGCAGCAAAAAGGCCAATGCTATTTTAGGCTGCATCAATAGAAGTATAGGTTCTAGATCAAGGAAGTAATAGTGCCACTGTATTCTGCTGGTCGGCCCCACCTAGAATATTGTGTCCATTCTGGGCACCACAATTCAGAAAGGACATTGAGAAACTGGAGCGTGTCCAAGGAGGGCGACAAAAATGGTGAAGGGTCTGGAAACCATGCCTCTATGAGGAACGACTTAGGGAGCTGGGGATGTTTAGCCTGGAGAAAAGAAGGTTAAGAGGTGATATGATAGCCCGTTTAAATTTTGAAAGGATGTCATATTGAGGAGGGAGCAAGCTTGTTTTCTGCTGCTCCAGAGAACAGGACCGGAACAATGGATGCAAGCTACAGGAAAAGAGATTCCACCTGAACATTAGGAGGAACTTCCTGACAGTAAGGGCTGTTTGACAGTGGAATGCACTCCTCGGAGGGTGATAGAGTCTCCTTCCTTGGAGGTCTTTAAACGAGGCTAGATGGCCATCTGTCAGGGATGCTTTGATTTGGATTTCCTGCATGGCAGGGGGTTGGACTGGATGGCCCTAGTGGTCTCTTCCAACTCTATGATTCTTATGATTCTATGAGTAGCAGATTTGGCCAAGGAACTGCCACTTTAACTAGTATTGGTATAGAGAGATGGAGAGGGACCGGGTTTATCCTGAGACTGGCAGGAATGTCAGTCATGGGTGCCCTTTGTTCCATGGCCAATCCTATTTTCCCCTTAGTAGTCAGTCCAGGGAAAAACACAAGCTAGTGATCCCAATGGGGAGCGAAATTGCCAGTTAAACCTCCAGGGTTTTAACTTGTCTAAAATGTGGATTACAGTGGATTATGTGATCAATCAGAATGGAACCTGATCTAATCTAGACCTATGCCAACTTCCACCCGATCACTGATCACCTTGTCAACTGGTTATAGCAATGAAGGTGATATTAAGGTGATTTAACTTGTAGCAATGAAGACTTACCACTCTTAAAGAGGAATGGCCATATAGTGCAACAGTAGGAAAAGAGGAAAAACTGCATTACAAATGGGTTGATTCAATCAAGGAAGCCGTGGCCCTGAGTTTGCAAGGCCTGGGTCTCTCATTCACAGGCTAAACTGAGGCTAAGGTAATTAGCACTAAGAAAAGATAAGTTAAACCTCAGCCACTGAACTTGAGAACCAGGGTTCACAAAGGCAGTGGAGGAACAATGGTTAAGATTAGTTTGATGAGACTAGCTCAGCTTCAGCCAAGGATGTCAAGGCTGAGGGCCTTGCCCTCTTTGGAAGAAAGACCTTGAAGGAATTTTTCATTTTGTAATGTCCTACCTTTTGTAGTGCTTTGCCCTCCTTGCATGTTATGGCATCTGGTTACCCTGGGTATGACCCACTCTCACAGTTCATGCTTTGCATTCAGGAAACAGTGTTTGGGAAAGAAGGAGATTGGGGTATTGCAAAGGTATAGCTTGGGTTAAATTATTTTTGGATGACAAGACCCAGAATCCCCCAACTACCACAGCCATCCTTCCCCAAAAATTACTTTTTCAAGCATAATGGCAGACAGACCCAACTTGGGTCTGAAACACACTTCAGAAATAATCCAGTCTGAGACCACCTTAACTGCCCTGGCTCAATGCTAAGTCATTCTGGGAACTGTAGTTTGGTGAGACATTTAGGCCTGTTACAGACTGCCAAAATAAAGCTGCTTCGGGTCTCTTTGGAGGTATGCTGTTTAAATGATGCATGCATCCTAAGAATCCGGAAGCTGCACCAAAGCTGCACTCCAGTGCTTAGGAATGGAGTGTGGCTGTGGCACGATCTCCGGACTCTTAGGACCCACGCATCATTTAAATAGCATACCTCCAAAGAGACCCGAAGCAGCTTTATTTTGGCAGTCTGTAACAGGCCTTAGTCTTCTCTGTCAGAGATTTCTGGTGCCACAATAAACTATAATTCCCAGGATTCCCTAGCACTGAACGAGGGCAGCTGAAGTGGTCTCAAACTGGATTATTTCTCCAGTGTGTTTTGGACCTTAAACTCCTGTAGTGTTGCCAGGTTTTCAAAATAACAATAAAAGTAAATGCATGCATGACATGCAGAGCTGACAATCAGGACAATGAAATAGTTTTGCATTAAATGAAAGGATTGATTTCAGTTAACCTAGCCATGTGTTTCATTGTAAAATTAACATCACTCTCCCTGTTCATCAGTGACACGTGTTTCTGTAGGTATTTTTGGCATCTTGTTCAACCTATCTAAAAGGAGAAGCTTTCCAACCCTCAAGTAGGGGACATCCCTAATAATATGGGACACCTGGCAACCATAGTCTCCTGGCATCCCCAGAACAAGACTCCGGGGGATTGTTATCTATGTTGGTCAGGGATTATGGGAGAGGCAGTACAAAACATCAGGAGGACTCTGAGGTAAGATATTGTACAAGATAAAAGTGCAAGATAAGTAACCATGGCTTCCCAGACCATCCCTCCCCACCTGGTGAAAGAAGTCACTTTCTACTCATGGAAAGCTCTAGAAACAATAATTTTGGAAGAAAACAGTACAGTCCAATGTCTCCCCCACGAAAACCTAAAACAGGGGCTCTCAAAAGTTTAGTCCAAAGGTACTGAGTCTTTGAGCTTCCAGATGTTTTGTTCTTTAGCTCCCAGAATCCCTGGCCACTGGCCAAGCTGACTAGGGCTGCTAGGAGTTGCAGTTAAAAAAAATCCCGGAGGAGCAGAGTTTGAGATCCAGAGCAATTTTGGACCTCCATTCCCAGAAGCTTCAGCCAGAATGGCTGACCGTCAGGAAAATGGGAGTTGAAAGTTCAAAATGTCCAGGTCACCAAAAGTGGGATTCTGCAAAAGATATCACTATTATTATTATTATTATTATAGCTTATTTATATAGCACCGTAATTTTACACGGTGCTATACATAATAAACAAACAAAATACAGCTAAAAGCCTGCCTACGGCACATAGTCTAATAGTAAACAACAGGAAATAATAAACTCACATTCGGGAAACTAAGGCACCGTCAGCAGCCTGGGGGTGGAAAACTGAGGTGCAGACCTTCCTAAATCCTCCCACAAACCCACACTATATAGGATATTGGATTGTGGTGTGTCGATTTAAAAGGAGAGGAGTCAGTCTGTGGCCAAACTTGAGATGGGGATTCATTTTAAATCTGTGCACACAGCAAACACACACACACACACACACACACCCATCCAGGTGAGCTCAGAGCGCAGGTTGCCATACTGGCTGGGGCATGCTGGGGATTATAGTCCAAAAAAACAACAACAACACAAAGAAGCTCTGTTGCTTTAAATGTCAAGGAAGGGTCACTGTCTTGGGAAGACAAGGGTAAAAATAAATGAGCCTCCAAAGCCAACCACATTTGGGGACCCCCAAACCATCCCACAGAAGAGCCAGCCTGGCGTCCTAATTTGAGGGCTGCGTCTGCACTGCAAAATTAATGCAGTTTGACACCACTTTAACTGCCACGGCTCAATGCTATGGAATTTTGGGATTTGTAGTTTTGTGGAATATTTAGCCTTCTCTGATAGAGAGCCCTGGTACCATAAGAAACTATAAATCCCAAATGGATGGAGCCATGACAGTGAAAGCGGTGTCAAACTGCATTATTTCTGCACTGCAAATTCAGACTTGGGAGATCTGGGTTCAAATCCCTGCTCAGCCCTGTTAAACCAGGAGGCGGCCTGGGGCAAGACAGCCAGCCTCAGAGACAGACAATGGCAAACCCTTCTGAACAAATTTTACACACACAAAACATTCCTGCTAGAAGCCCACCTTGGGCAAGTCACGCTCTCTCAGCCTCAGCCAGGGAAGGCCATGGCAAGCCTCCTCGAACAAATCTGCCAAGAAAACCCCATGATAGCTCGCCTCTTGTTTGTCTTAGGTTCGCCATAATCCAGAAAGGCTTGGAGGCACAGAACAACAACAACAAGGAAGCCATTGCAGGCCTTTCTTGGCAAAAGTGTTCAGAGAGGTTTGCCTTGCCTCCCTCTGAGGCTGAGAGAGTGTGACTTGATTAAAGTCACTAATTAAGTAGAAATTCTAATTACATTATTGGAAAGATATGCATATGTTTGAAGAAAAATAAAGGTGTTTTTTTTAAAAAATAAAGTCACTTTATTTTGCACTGCAGAAAAAATCCAGTTTCACACCACTTTATCTGTCACAGCTCAATGGTATGGTATTCTGGGAATTGCAGTAATGTGAGACATTGAGTCTTCTGGTGCTGCAAACTACAATTCCCAGAAGTGCACAGCACTGACACGTGGCAGTTAAAGAGGTACGAAAGTAGATTATTTCTTCAGTGCAGATGCAAGCCCTGTGGGTTTTCAAGGCCTCCCTCTGAAACTGAGAGTGTGATCCAGCCAAGTGGGTTTCCATGTCCAAACTTTTACCTTCCAAACCCGGCTGAGGCAGCTGCTTCAAGAGGGATCCCAATCCAAATTGGGGGGGGGATCCAAACAAGGGTGGCCCTTCTGGTGTTAGCCTCCTGCTGCAAAAGCGACTCAGAGCCTTGCTTGGGACACTTTTTAGAGGCGATTTCCCTCCAGCTGCAAGACCAACACGCAGCAAGAATAGAATTGAAATTGGATCTCTCCCAAGGACGCTTTCTGATTGGATGGATCCAAGGAGCGGAGCCACTTTGCTTTGCGCCGCAGCCAATCAGCAGCAGCTGCCCGAACGTTCCATCGGCGAGAGAGAGGGAGAGAGCTCCTCCTCCTCCCCTCCTTTCCCTTAGCTTTCCATTCAGGCGAGAAGAAGTCTTGGAAGTTTTTTTAATTAAAGAGTTATTGCAAACTGGATTGCATTATTTGAGGAGTTTTTATTTAGTTAGGGTTAGTTAGTTAGTTATAGTTAGTTATTTAGTTATACAGTAGTTAGTTATTTAGTTAATAGTTTAGTTATTTACACTAGTTTTGTTAGTTATTATTATTGCATCATTTCCAAGGCAATTTTTAATTGTCATGGTCCCCATCCTGCATTATCTTGGGATTTAGTTATAGTTAGTTATTTAGTTAAGCTTAGTTGTTTAGTTAATAGTTTAGTTATTTACATTAATTTGGTTAGTTATGATTACCCATTGCTTAAGGCAATTATAATTGTCATGGTGGTCCCCATCCTGCATTATCCTGGGTTCTGTAGTTTGGTGAGGCCACTTTGGCCAAGAAGGCTAAGGACCTTGTGAAACTATAGGTCCCAGGATTGTGTAGGATAGGGGTTACAGCCCTTATAGGTGGTCCCAAACTGCAGAAACAATCCACTTTGAGACCGCTTTAACTGCCCCTGACTCAATGCTAGGGAATCCTGGGAACTGTAGTTTGGTGAGACACTGAGCCTTCTCTGTCAGAGACAGTCAACCGGATTGTATAAATACAAAGAAACGTCTAGTTTCTGGAATGTGTCCTGTGTGCCTTTGGATTCCAACTCATGGCGACCCTAAACTGAAACCTACCACAGGGTTTTCTTAGCGAGGTTTGTTCACAGGGGGTTTGCCTTTGCCTTCCTTTGAGAGAGTGTGAGTTAACCAAGGCCAATCAGTGTGTTTCTGTGGGCGAGTGGGCATTGAACCCTAGACTCCCCAGGGGCCTCATTCCCACTTATAGATAAATCGGTGTGCAATCCGAATCAATGGATCGATTCGACAGCAAAGCGTGGGTCCCACTACATTTGCCTCTATTGCATTTTTCCCTGTAAAATAATCCACTTGTGGTCCACATTCATTCATGAATCGATTCAAAATGGACCCACTTCAGCCGGCCAAAGGGCAAACTTAAAACGATTCCGATCCCCATCTGGTTCACACTTGCACAGAATTGATTTATCAAAAAAGTGTGGAAAACATCAGCGCAGGTTGGTCATGGGGCAATAGGGAGATTTTCAAAGTCCAGGAAATGCAAAGTGCATTTGCATCTCAACAGGGACCCCTCTTTTGCAATCCAGTATGTCTCCATTCCAGTGAGGTCCACTGCCCAGAAGGAGGACCTGCCTGTACAAAATATATCCTCCCCAGCATAGGATCTTTACTAAGGAATGAAACAACATGCAGGCATCTGACTAACATCGCCTGATGAAGAAGCCCATGGAGCTTCGAAAGCTTGCAACAATTATATTGTGCATTTCGGTTGGCCAATAAAAGTATCACTGATAGATTTTTTGTTTGCATTTGTTAAGTGGCCAACACAGCTCAGCCCTGCATGTTTTATTTTTAAAGGGTGGTTCATTACCATTGCAGGGTGTTGCCATATATCCTTTGTATGGGGGAACAGCACTAATTATATTACTTCTTAGTTTTGTGGGATGAAAAAAAAAGAAAATCGGAATGACTGAAAAAGAGAACAAAGCTCAGTTTAAAAATGGTTCAAAACAGCTCCAAAAATACGCAAGACCTTGACTTTTTTTCTCCCTCTTTTACTTCGACTTCTACAGGATGGGGCTGTTGAGCTAAAAATAATTAGAATAGAAAGTTTTACTTTTTTTTGTGCACAACTGTTTCAATTAATAAAATAATGATCATCAGCAGCAGCTCAAGCATAACTGGCACTCCTGGGCTGCTTCCTCCTGGAGAACCACCTGGTGGCTCCAGCGTTCCTTGGCCCGGTTGCAAGCCATGCAAAGGGTGACAGAAGAGCTTGAGGGGCTCCTGGTGCTCATGGCAGACCCTCCAACCTCCCTCTAGACCGTCTACCTGGGTGCAAAGCTCATGGGCAATGTTGGGCTCCATGTTGAACAGTTGGCAGTTGGCCTCGAGGCTCTTCCGGGGCACCTTCTAGCAACGCTGTGGGCAGGAGGTGGCCTCTGGGGCAGCTAGGTTACCCCCCTCCAGGCATCCTTGGAAGAAGTTGTGCCCAAAGCCCAGGGACACTGACGGTTACCAGAAAAAGTAATTGTAGATGGAGCTGGCGGCTTCCTCCTGGAGCCTCTTCCTGGGGCTCTGTGCTGCCATGGCTCTAGTCTAAGGAGTTTATCACACTGTGGCTAATTTTAGCATTAAAGAGAGATTAAAGTGCATTTAAAGGATCCTGCAAATAATAATAATAAAATTTATTTTTATTCCACCCTCCTGCACAATGCAACCGGGGCGGCTTACAACATTAAAACAATCCATAACCCACGACTCCCCCATAAAATACAATTAAACAATTTACAACATAAAACATGGCTTAAAATAATAAAGCAAAAATGGTGAGTAATTGCGTGAATGATTACCACATGCAATTGCGCAAATAAAGTTATACCGGAAATGCAATGTCACTGAAATCCCGGAAGTATAAAAAGATGCGTGTTAATGCTTCTTTGTGACCACTTTAATGGTGGGGTTTGTGTAACGTTGTGTGAAATCATTTCACGTAATTATGGCCTGTTACAGACTGCCAAAAATAAAGCTGCTTCTGGTCTCTTTGGAGGTATGCTGTTTAAATGATGCATGCATCCTAAGAATCCGGAAGCTGCACCAAAGCTGCACTCCAGGAATGGAGTGCGGCTTTGGTGCGACCTCTGGACTCTTAGGACCCATGCATCATTTAAATAGCATACCTCCAAAGAGACTCGAAGCAGCTTTATTTTGGCAGTCTGTAACAGGCCTATGTGACTTTTCTGGGATATTCACGGGATAAACTCCCAATCTTCTTCGTGTGATAAACTCCTTTAAAACTGCACCAAGGAGAAGGAAAGAGGGTGCAAACACCTTCCTTGGGGTTCCTTTTTCCTCTCCTAAAACTCCTCCCTTGCATCTAGGAGGACGCCCTCTTTCTATATTGGCAAAGGGAAAGTAGTAATGTGCCCTGCTTTCTACCACAGGCATGGCTTGAGTTGGGTTTGGAGGCTGAAAAACTGTGACTTGCCCAACGTGGTTTCCCAATTTACAATCAATGGGGTTTTCTGGGCCAGATTTGCTACCCACGACAATTCCCAGAATTCCATAGCATGGCGCTGTGGTGATTGAAGTGGCGTCATACTCAGGGTTGACCAGATGCCCTAACCCTAAAGGAGGCTAAGGCAATGGAAAATGGAGGAGATTATGAAAAGAAGAAAAAACCCACTCATATCAATGTCAAATTATGCTTCTTAGCATGTATTTTTTTAATGTGTTGTAAGCCGCTCTGAGTCCCAGCCCTGGGAGAAGGGCAGGGGATATATATGTATGTATGTATGTATGTATGTATATTCCCAAATATCCTCCTTTTGCAGCATAACTAATAGTGTGTGTGTGTGTGTGTGTGTGTGTGTGTGGTCTTAGTTATGCTGCAAAAGAGGCTATTTGGGAATCTCCTCCTGGGCAGAAGGTTGAAATGGAGGATGGGTCCTGCAAAAGGAGGACCTCTGGTCACCCTGGTTCGAGCTGTTCCCTCAGCCTTCCCCTGAGGCTGAGAGAGTGTGACCTGCCTAGTGGGTTTCCCAATTTAGGGAAGCCCTAAGGCATCATGGGGTTTTCTTGAGCCAGATTTCTTCAGAAGAGGTTTGCCGTTGCCATCCTCTGAGGCTGAGAGAGTGTGACCTCTTGCTCAAGGCCACCCAGCGGGTTTCCATGGCTGAGCAGGAATTTGAACTCTGGCCTCCAGAGTCATAGTCCAACACTCAGACCACAACACCACACTGGGTCCCTTTAAGGTTTTGGTAAGATCCTAAACAGAAATAAAATCCCTTTGAGTTACAAGGGACTGACTCCACAGAAAATATGGCTGCCTGAGGCCTCACCCTTTTGCCATGAGACATTTGATTTTAGGCCATTAATTTAACGACCAACTGACTAACTGCCATACTGGCCTCTCCCAAAACTAAAATGTCTGAGGGAGTCCGTCATTGCAGTATACATACAAAGGTTTTGAAAATTAAAGCACACAAAACCCAAGCGCCGGTGTAACACTCAAGCCAGAGCAAAACCAGGGTGGCTACATGTCCTCCTTTTCCAGGACATGCCCTACATTTCAAGTTCCTTTTGTCCAGGAAGAATTCCACAATGTCCTCCATTTTGAGCATGACCAAGAAGTGTGAATTTACATTTATGTGAGTGTTTTTAGCCTTTGTTTGGGAATGCCCTAAATGTTTCTTGAATATCCTACATTTCACAGTCCCTTGTCCTCCTTTTGAGGTTATGACATCTGGTCACCCAGAGCGAAACCCATGCTTAGGGTGTGTATCCACACAGCAGAGTTAAAGTGGTTTGACACCACATTAACTACCATTACTCTATCCTACAGAATCCTAAGATTAGTAGTTTGGTGAGGTATTCTGCCTTATCTGTCAAAGAATCCTGGTGCCTCACAAACTAAAAATCCCAGGATTATGTAGGATGGAGCCATAGTAGGCGTGTCAAACTGCATTATTTCTGCAGTGCAGATGCACCCAATTTGGTCATTAACTGGTTTAGGGGTGCAACACAAAGCATGTCTCCTCCTTGCAGCACTTTTTGCTGCAATTCCCAAAGGCTTGGGCAAGTTCCTTTTTTAAAAAATTGTGACTCAAAATTCAGTTTTGAGAGTTTGTTTCATTTATATGCTGCCTCTCTCCTCCCCAAGTTGGCTCACAAAAAGAAGCCGCGGCTAAAAGAATCTAACACTGAAATTTACACACGGTAAAAATGTAGTTTATAATCAGTATAGAAATGTTGAAAAACAACACAAAGTTCTTTTTTAAAAATTAAAGCACACACTACAAAATAAAACCCAAATACTGGTGTAACATTTAAGCCAGCAAAATTCATGTTAGGGGTCTTTCCGCACTGCAGAATTAAAGCAGTTTGACACCACTTTAATTGCCATGACTCTATCCCACTGGATCCTGGGATTTGTAGTTTTGTGAGATATTCAGCCTGCTTTGCCAGAGAGCTCTGGTGCTTCCCCAAACTATGGAATCCTGGGAGTTGTAGTTGTACAAGGTCCTTAACCTTCTCCACCAAAGGGTGCCATGCCCTGTTGTTGTTGTTGTTGTTGTTGTTGTTGTTGTGTGCCTTCAAGTCATTTCCAATTTATGGCGACTCTAAGGCAACCATATAGTGAGGTTTTCTCAGCACGTTTCTTCAGAGGCTTTGCCATTGCCATCCTTGGAGGCTGAGAGAGTGTGACTTTGCGCAAGGTCACCTAGTTTGTTTCCATGGCTGAGCCAGGATTCGAACCCTGGTCTCCAACGCTCAAACCACTAAACGAAACTACAAATTCCCACAATACCATAGGATAAAGTCCTGGCAGTTAAACATACTCGGATCTTTCATTGCTGGCTATGTATGTATGATTGTTTCATTGTTTTATTGTTTTACTGATATTTTAATGATATGTTGCCAGTCTTAAATTTTTCCTCTTGTTCTTAGATTGTGCACCCTAGGCAGGCTTTTATTTGTATCTTGCTATTTGCTATACCGTGTAATTTACATGTAGTGCTTTATAAATAATAATAATAATAATAATAATAATAATAATAAATGAAACTGGTCCAAACAACTGCAATCAGGTCTTATTAACTGGGTCTGGTTGCAACAGTTCTCCTGGCTGCAAGCATCTTCATAGACTGAATTCAAAGGGCTGGCTACAAAGTTCTGTTTTGTTCTGGTCCTATTTAAAGAAGATCTTGAGATCTTCCAAGGTTGCCCAGAGGTCCTCCTTTCCCAGGACATAGCCTACATTTCTGTCCTGGAGGAATTTCAAGAAGTCCTCTATCTTGAGCATGATTAAGAAGCATAAATTTACATTTTATAGGGTGTTTTTAGCTTTTATTTTGCATGAGGGAGAACACTGGAGAAGGCCTTCTTGGTGGCTGCCCTCAGGATTTGCAAATCCCTTCCTTTAGAGAGGTTAGGCTAGCCTTCCATTTGCAAATGGGGACTTTGTTCATGTTGTCAGCCTCTGAGGGGTGATTTCTCAGGAGAAATGTGCCTTGCAGAATGTGCTCTACAGCTTATTGTTTCTTTTTTGTCATGTTTTTAACTCTTTTAAATTCTATTCTTACTTTAATTTTATAGGACTTGGGTAGGATGTTAGCTTTTTCACACATTCTCAGCCCCAGAACACCTGTCTTAGGGTCCCCATAAATCAGAAATGGTTGGAAAGCACACAGCAACAACAAAAGCTGCCTTGAACCCAGACAGGGGGAAAGAAGGGATATAAATTAATGCAATAACAGCAATCATAATTTAACTCACTGGTTGACTTTGCTGAGTTTAATGTACGTTACAGGTTTATTATTAAGCATTATTTATAAAGCACTGTAAATTTAGTCAGCGCTACACTTACAATCAGTTAAACATAAAATAAAATAAACCTGCCTAAGGCATACATTCTACTAAAATAAATTAACAAAATACATATTAATACATACAGGATTGTTGTAAGAATAAAATGGGGGTGGAGGAGGGAATTGTATGCTGTATTGATGTCACTGAAAGAAATATACAATGTAAATGCAATAAATAAACAAAACAATAGTAAATCAATGAAGTAATTACAATAAGTAAGTAAATAAACCAAATAAAGCCATTGTTGTTCTGTGCCTCCAAGTCATGTTTGCCCTATGGTGACCCTATGCAAATCTATCATAGGGGTTTCTTGGCAAGTTTCTTCAGAGGGGGTTTGTCATTGCCATTCTCTGAGGCTGAGAGAGTGTGACTTGCCCAAGGACGCCCAGTGGGTTTTTGTGCTCGAATTGAACCCTGATCTCCAGAGTCATAGTCCAATGTCCAAACCATCACACCATGCTGGCTCAATATAGCAATTAGCACTACATTAATAATTTATTAATAAATAACAGGTTTGACTAGTTTAAACCAAATGACTTAAAAATATTCTTGGTTTTCTAAATTGATTATATATAAATATAAATATGACTATTGTTACTATTTTCCGACAACAATGGCTGAATTGTAAAAAATTAACATTAACAGTTTATTGTTAGTTGTTAGACCAGTATCCATGTCAGTTGCTTGTTTTCAATCACTTTATTTTACAGTGCAAGAAATGCCATTCAGAAACAGATCCTCCAATTCACGCTTAACCAAAGCAACTTGTTTTTAAAAAGTACTTTTTAAAGAACAGTTATTGTTTAAGCTGCTGGCCATAACATCTGAACTGCATTTCACTGTTTAATTTTCTGATTTAGTCCTAGATTCGTATAGCCCTACTACACATTAATGCAAAAAACTAGTTAAAAACAAACAAGCAAAACAGTTTAACACACACACACCCCAAATCCCTGGCCTTTGGATTTTTATACAAATTTCCAACCCTGATAAATAATATAATGAATAATAAAATCTATTTCTTGATTGGGGATGGGAGCCACTTTAGTCAGCTACTGACAAGACAAAGTATCCTTGCAACATCTTAAAGGCTTCACAATGTTTATTTGCCTTAGGTTTCCTGAACAGATGTGTTTCTGGGAGTTGCTTCACTGAACCTAACCCAAAGTCAGACAAATCAGCCGAAAGGACTATATAACCCATCATCTTGTTTCCCACAGGAGCCAGTCAGAAGCCTCTGAAAAAACCACAAGCAGGACACAAATGCAACAGAAACAGCACAGACTTGGACTTGCATTCCCAAACATGTTGCCTCTGATTGCTGAAGGTAATATACAGCCATCCATCATGACTAGTAGTATCTATTTTTGGTAGCCACTGATAGCCTTAACCTCCAGCAATTTGTCTATTGTTGTTGCATGCCATCAAATCATTTCCAATTTATGGCAGTCTGAAAGCAATCCTATTTACGGGGTTTTCTTGGCAAGATTTGTTCAGAAGAGGTTTGTCATAGCTTTCCTCTGAGGCTGAGAGAGTGTGACTTGGCCAAGGCCACCTGGAAATTTCAAAGTTTCAGCAAGAATTCAAACTCCGGTTTCCAAAAAAACATCCTGATATCCATAACAATCCATTTGAATTCCACAGCAGGGTGATATGCAAGTGGGCCCTCCACATTCATTGGGGTTAGGGATGCAGAACCCACCGTGAAAGTGGAAAAGGCGCAAATTAAGAAAACGTGATATTTTAACCTGAGAGGACACCTATCTAGGAATTTCTATGTCCTCCAGCACAACTCTATGGTCAACATCTGCCATAGTCATTGAATTGTGCTAGAGGACCAATAAATACCTAGAGAAAGGTTCTCTCTAGGAATTTTTAGGTCTTCCAGCTCAACTTCTGGCAAAACATGGTCACAGAGTCATACTGGAGGACATAGAAATTCATAGAGAGAACATATTAATAAAATCTGCAAATAAACAAATCTGTAAAAGTCAAAGCTGCAAATGTGGAGGGTCAATTTTAATTCCTTTTCTCTCTCCTGACTCTCCACCATCCAATGGGTGACTCTGGGTTTTAGTATTATGTGAGTGATGAAGAAAAGCTTTTCCATATCTATTTGATATGGCCCAGACAGAATTTTTTATTCACCTTGATCATGTCAGATTTTTTCCCTAAGCAAATTCATCTAGTTGCTTGTGATTCATTCATTCATTCATAGTTTTTATACACTACTCTTCTGCCAGAGTGGCTTACAAATAGTTTCTGTCTTGTGCATCTTTCCCAGCTCAATTCTCTCCCTCTCTCCCTCTCTCTCTCTCTACTTGTGTGCCTTCAAGTAACTTCTGACTTATGGTGGCCCTATCACAGGGTTTTCTTGGCATGATTTTTTTTCTAATTTGTTTTTTATTGAGTTTTTACAATAAAACAAAGTTGGTAGAACCATGACAAATTCTTGGCAAGATTTGTTCAGAGAAGGTTTGCCATGCCATTGTCTTCTCCTGAGGCTGAGAGTGTGTGACTTGCTCAAGATCACCCCATGGTTTTCATGGCTGAGCTGGGAATTGAAGCCTGGTCTCCAGAATCATAGTCCAATACTCAAACCACTATGACACTCTGGTTCTTCTTCTTTCTGTACTCTTCCTTTTTTCTGAGTCCAAGCCTGCTTTTCTTACAATATGATCTGCATATAAGTTGAACATGTAGGGTGAGAGCATACAACCTTGCCCAACCTCTTTGCCAACTGGAAACCATCCTGTTTTTCCATGTTCTGTTCTAACAGTTGCCCCTTGTCCTGAGTATAGATTCCTTATGAGGACTACCAGATATGGTCACCCTTCCATGCTGTTAAGTGAACAGATCAAACCTGAACTCTCCCTGTAAGCCAAGAGGATCATAGAATCATAGAGTCATAGAGTTGGAAGAGACCACAAGGGCCATCCAGTCCAACCCCCTGCCATGCAGGAAATCACAATCAAAGCATCCCCGACATGACCATCCAGCCTCTGCTTGAAGACCTCCAAAGAAGGAAACTCCACTACACTCCGGGGGAGTTTGTTCCACTGTCGAACAGCCCTTACTGTCAGGCATTCCTCCTAATGTTGAGGCGGAATCTCTTTTCCTGCAGCTTGCATCCATTGCTCCGGGTCCTAGTCTCTGGAGCAGCAGAAAACAAGCTTTCTCCCTCCTCAATATGACATCCCTTCAAATATTTAAACAGGGCTATCATATCACCTCTTAATCTTCTTTTCTCCAGGCTAAACATCCCCAGCTCCCTAAGTCGTTCCTCATAGGGCATGGTTTCCAGACCCTTCACCATTTTTGTCGTCCTCCTTTGGACACGCTCCAGTTTCTCAATGTCCTTTTTGAATTGTGGTGCCCAGAACTGGACACAATATTCCAGGTGGGGCCTGACCAGAGCCCCTGGTCTAGATCAACTTCCCTTGATCTAGACCAGGGGTAGGCAACCTGCGGCCCGCGGGCCGGATGCGGCCCAGTGAGGCCTTGGGACTGACCCCAGCCTGGTCCTGCCACCGATTGCCGCCGGGGCCTTTGGGGGGCAATTGTCTATAGAAGCCTCAGAAACATGCATTTATATTAACATTTAAAAAAAAAAAACAAATTTTTTCGCGTGTCCTCCATTTTTTTTTTAAAGTGTCTTCCATTTGAAAATTTTGTCCTACATTTGTCCTGGTTTATTTATATATTTAATTTTGTAAAAAAATATTTAATTATTTATTTTTTGGCTTTGGCCCCCCAGTTGTCTGAGGGACAGCAAGCCGGCCCCCGGCTCAAAAAGGTTGCCTACCGCTGATCTAGACACTATACTTCTATTGATGCAGCCTAAAATCACATTGGCCTTGTTAGCTGCCGCATCACATTGTTGACTCATGTTCAACTTATGGTCTACTTGGACTCCTAGATCCTTTTCACATGTAGTTTCATTCAGCCAGGTGTCCTCCATCCTATATCTGTGCTTTTCATTTTTCCGCCCTAAGTGCAGTACCTTACATTTCTCTGTGTTGAATTTCATTTTGTTAGCTATGGCCCAGTTTTCTAGTCTGTTCAGGTCATTTTGAATCTTGATCCTGTCCTCTGGGGTATTAGCTACTCCCCCTAATTTGGTGTCATCTGCAAATTTGATAAGTATTCCCCCAATTTTTTCCTCCAAGTCATTGATAAAGATGTTGAATAGCACTGGGCCCAGGACAGAGCCCTGTGGGACCCCACTGGTCACTTCTCTCCAGGATGAAAAGGAGCCGCTGTTGAGCAGCACCCTTTGGCTTCGGCCAGTCAACCAATTACAAATCCATGTAATAGTTGCCTTGTCTAGCCCACATTTTACAAGCTTGTTTGCAAGAATATGATGGGGAACTTTGTCAAAGACCTTACTGAAATCAAGATATACTATATCCACAGCATTCCTTTGGTCATATAATGAAAAACATGACTCACTAGAAAAAATCATAATGCTTGGTAAAGTATAAGGCAAGAGGCAGTGTGGTATAGTGGTCTGAGTGTTGGACTACAACTCTGGAGACCAGGGTCCGAATCCCCACTCAGCCATGAAACCTATTGTGTGACCTTGGGAAGTCACACTCTCTCAGACTCAAGTGAAGGCAATGCCAAACCTCCCCAGAACAAATCTTGCCAAGAAAACCCCATGATAGGATCTCCATAAATCGAGAAGGGCTTGAAGGCACACAACAACAAGAATGCATAAGGCAATAGGAAAAGAGGAAGACCTCATTCCAGATTAATAGACTCAGTCAAGGAAGCCACAGCCCTGAGTTTGCAAGACCTGAGCAGGGCTGGATCCTGTTAATAACTCAGGGCCCGAACACACAGGCCAAAACAAAGCTGCTTTGGGTCACTTTGAAGATATGCTGTTTAAATGATACACACATCTTAAGAGGCCAGAAGCTTGTCAGTGCCAAGCTCCAGTCCTTAGGACTGGAGCGTGGCTTTGGTGCAGCTTTGGGCCTCTTAAGACGCATGCGTCATTTAAACAGAACGCTTCCAAATTTAAACAGCATACTTTGGGCCCGAAGCAGCTTTATTTTGGCCTGTCTGTTCCGGCACAAAGTGACCTGGAAGAGGTCTCTCATTTGTAGGATCACTATAAGTGGAAATCAACTTGACATCAGTTAGCAACAAAGTAGGCACAGATCTAAACTGAGTCTCCCACACTCTTCCAACAGTTTATAGTTTACAAAGCAGAAAGTGCTACAACACCAGAAAGCTCTTATACTTGAATGATTAGTACTTCCTACTCAGGGCTAGGAAAGGAAACTCAACCCAGATGCTTCCCCTATTAGTTAATTTCAATTTGAATAGACTGTTAAATGGTGTGTTTACCCATAGGCAACTCCCACTGATTCAATAGAGTCTCTATTCTATTTGCTTCTTATGATGCAATTCTGGCTAGGATGTTTGAATGGAAGTGTGTTTGAAATAGTGTTTTCTAAAGCAGAGGAGAAACTTTTCTGAAATTATATTCTTAACATCTTTCTTTTACATTTTATTTTCCTTTGGGTTTTTTCCCCCTCACATGGAATTTTCAAGTATTTCTACAACTTTCAGAGGACTGCCTGATTGTATAAATACAAAGAAATGTCTAGTTTCAGTAATGTGTGTTGTGTGTCTTCATGTTCCAATTTAAATAGTTTTTAAAAATGCAATTAAGTTGTCCTCTTGACAAATTTAGAACAAGTTTCAACACTTAATTGAAATTAAATAATTAGTTCTTCTCACTGATATCATATTACTATATAAAAAAAGATTTGGTCAAGAGGAGATGAGTCAGTATGGTGTAGAGGTTTGAGTGTTGGACTATGACTCTGGAGACTGTGGCTCGGTACATACTGCCAATAAGCAGCATTCCAGGGCCGATTCTAGGGTTAGGGTCTGCGGGGCAACCGCACGGTCCCTAACCCTAGAACATTAATGTCGGCGTAACAATGGTGGTGCCCTGTATACATGGGCACTGGCATTGTTACGTAAGTGCTGCACGCCATCCGCACAACACTTACGTAATGAGTTTGCCAGTGGCGCAGTTGTTACGCTGCCCCTGCAGCTTTAAAAGAACCCACTTTTTGTGGGTTCTTTTTCTGCTGGAGGAAAGTCGTAAAATTTGGCAGCTGCGGCTTTCCTTCGGAGGAAAAACAGGCACTGGAAGGCCACCATTTTTTGGTGATCTGTACTGCGCCTATGACTCCGAATCCCCACTGGCCAGGGAAACCCACCTACTCATTACACTCCTTCCTCCAGCTTGTACCTACTCAAATAATCTGCCAGTTCACTCACTGTATTACACCAAATAAATAAGCTTATGCTAAATAAGATCAGATAGTCTTTAAGATGCCACAAGACTTGTTTCTTTACAGAGGTAAAAATGTCCTGTGAAGCTATTGAGATGGAATTTGCAGATTTGATATTAATCAGTCTCCGGAGCAAAAGAGGCTGAGACTGGATAGATCACAACAGACAATAAAATCCATCTATCAGTCTAGTACCTATGCAGAATGGATTATATCAGGCTGATTGTATAATCTCTTCTTGTTGTTGTGTGCCTTCCGTTGTTTCTGACATATGGTGATCCTACAAATCAACCTTTCATGGGGGTTTCTTGCCAAGATATATGCAGAAAAGGTTTGCCATTGCCTTCCTCTGAAGCTGAGAGAGTGTGACTTACCCAAGGTCACCCAGTAGGCAGAGCAGGGATTTGAGAGAGAGTAGGAATAATTTTCTAAAAATCAATGCAATCAGTGTATTTGACTTGAAAACATTAATATAAGAATGTATCTCAGCACTAATACCCTTCTTTTTCCAAAAGTTTGTTCACACACATTATAACAAAGAATAAATATATAGGCTTTTTTACGTTATTTGAAAACTGGCTCCGCTTAATTTATAGCAACAAATCAACTTTAATAAAACAATTAAGTAACAGACTTTAGCATCACAGAATGCAAACCTTGCAGTACAATCACAGAGTTCAATATCTGCAACCAACAGACAGCCAGTGAAAGTCAAGGAATTGGTAATTATTAATTTAAGTGAAAACTATTCTGCAAACGAGAGATGATTATAATATAATATGACATTGAAATCAATACAAATGGACAAATCAAAGGAGTAACTTAACTGTTGATTCATTCAAGAGTTTGCTGCTGGTTAACTACAATATTAAGCCGTTGTCTTGCTCAGAGTTCTGTAAATATATTGCAAGCCAAGAAGGCCTTTTAAGTTCATCAGAAAAATACAGCTCAGTGCAGAATAACAAAAGTAATTTATATTAGTGTTATTAGCTATTATTTTGTAATGTCCTACCTTTTTCTTGAACATCCTACATTTTGTGGTGCCTTGTCCACCTTCACGGTTAGGACATCTGGTCACCCTGGCTGGTGGGGGCGAAATCATGCTTGAACACATTTTGGTAGATGTTTTTATGCTTCTAGACGGTTCAAAATGTTGCTTTCTTATACAAGGCACACCTGGCTGCGTATTTCACTTCACATGTGCTCATAGTGAGTTTTTAATTTTAAAAAATGTGTTGAAACATAATGTTGTTGTTGTTGAGTTGGTTTCCTGCTTTGTTTTGTTTTTGATGTTACAATGGCTGCTGCCACACTTCAGAATTAAATAGTTTGATATCACTTCAAGACTCCTGGGATCTGTAGTTTGTTGTGGTACCAGAGCTCTCTGACACAGAAGGCTATCTCACAAAACTACAAACCCAGAATTCCATAGCATTGGGCTGCACGGCAGTTAAAGCAATGACAAATGGCATTAATTCTGCAGTGAGAGTGCTGCCACTGCCCAGCTCTTCTTCTGGTATGCCTTCAAATCGTTTCTGATCTATAGTGAGCCTATCATGGGGGTTTCTTGGCAATATTTGTTCAGAGGGGTGTTCATAGAATCATAGAGTGGAAGAGACACCAAGGGCCATCCAGTCCAACCCCTGCCATGCAGGAACTCTCAACCAAAGCATACCCAACAGATAGCCATCCAGCCTCTGTTTAAAATACCTCCAAGGAGGGAGACTCCACTACCCTCTGAGGGAGTGTGTTACACTGTTGAACAGCCCTCACTGTCAAGAAGTTCCTCCTAATGTTGAGGTGGAATCTCTTTTCCTGGAGCTTGCATCCATTGCTCCGGGTCCTGTTCCCTGGAGCAGCAGAAAACAAGCTTTCTCCCTCCTCAATATGACATCCCTTCAAATATTTAAACAGGGCTATCATATCACCTTTTAACCTTCTCTTCTCCAGGCTAAGCATCCCCAGCTCCCTAAGTCATTCCTCATAGGACATGGTTTCCAGACCTTTCACCATTTTAGTTGCCCTTCTTTGGACACGCTCCAGTTTCTCAATATCCTTTTTGAATTGTGGTGCCCAGAACTGGACACAGTATTCCAGGTGAGGCCTGACCAAAGCAGAATACAGTTGCACTATTGCTTCCCTTGATCTAGACATTATAGTTCTATTGATGCAGCCTAAAATTGCATTGGCCTTGTTAGCTGCCGCATTACATTGTTGACTCATGTTCATCTTGTGGTCTACTTGAACTCCCAGATCCCTTTCACATGTAGTCTCATTCAGCCAGGTATCCTCCATCCTGTATCTATGCATTTCATTTTTCTGTCCTAAGTGCAGTACCTTACATTTCTCCTTGTTGGATTTCATTTTGTTAGCTTTGGCCCAGCTTTCTAGTCTATTCATTTTGAATTCTGATCCTGTCCTCTGGGGTATTAGCTTCTCTTCCTAATTTGGGTTTGCATTTGCCTTCTCTGTCAGAGAGCTTTGTTGACACAACAAAGTCCAAATCCCTGGATTCTCTCTTGGCTGACATGGCTCTAAAGTGAGGACTGGTGCAAATATGTTCCTTGGGTTTGTTTTCCTCTTCTAACTTTTCCTGCTCTTGCTCTCCCTTGCAACCAGGATGCTCTTCTTCCCTATTAGCACAAGGAATATGGGGAGGGGGGTTGACACTGCTTTCTGTCAGAGACATGGCAGTCCCCTAAAAATGTCCAAGGTAGAGCATGTGGACCTTTCCTGAGGGTGCATCTGCACTGTAGAAATAATGCAGTTTGGCACCACTTTAAGTGCTGTAGCTCCATCCTACGGAATCCTAGGGTTTGTATTTGGCGGTGGTGGTGGGCATTTAGAGTTCTCAGGGTGCATCTACACTGCATCTACACTGTAGAAATAATGCACTTTGATATCACTTTAAGTGCTGTAGCTTCATCCCATGAAATCTTGGTACAGTATCTGTAGTTTTGGAAGGTCTTTAGCCTTCTCTACCAAAGGATGCTGGTGCCCCACAAAACTACAGCACTTAAAGTAGTGACAGTGTGGGATGGAGCAATGGCAATTAAAGTGATATCAAACTGTATTATTTCTACAGTATAGACGCACCTCTATATACAGTATAGCTATAACCTGACAGTAAAAGTCTGTGTTGCCCTCTTTCTAAGGGTGAGGCTGTGAAAATAAAACATCCAGCTAGACAGAGACTGAGGAGGAAAAAAGAGGGCTGGTTGGGCTTAAGAAGACCTTGTAAAAAGGCTCCTCAGAAGCTTTTTGAAAATGAGACATGCCTGTAATGCAGAGTGTTTAGAGGAGGCTTGTTCTTAAATGGTCAGTTAGGATCCATTAGCATTATTTGAAAAACATGTTCTTGGTGGAAGAGAAAACTGCTAGAACTGGTTTCCAGAACTGGTTTGTCAATATCAACACAGCTTCATGCCTTCCAGCATTTCATACATGAAAATAGGGATTTGTTATTACCTGCCACATATGGCAACCCTACGTTCTCAACCACCCTGTCTGGTTTTTTTGTGCCTCCAAGTCATTTTTGACTTATGGTAACCCTAAGGTGAACCTATTATGTTTCTCTAGAGGGGATTTGCCAATGCCACCCTCTGAGGCTGAGAGAGTGTGACTTGCCCAAAGTGGTTTTGCCAGTTCCTTCCTTTGAAATACATCCACATAAACCCACCGGATGACCTTGGGCAAGTCACAACCTCTCAGTCTCAGAGGATGGCAATGGCAAACCCTGATTGAAAAAACTTGACAAGAAAACCTCATAATAGGTTTGCAGCCAGCATGGTGTAGTGGTTTGAGCATTGGACTGTGACTCTGGAGACTAGAGTTCAAATACTGTCTCGGCCGTGGAAACCCACTGGGCAACCTTGAGCATGTCACACTCTCTCAGCCTCAGAGGATGGAAGTGGCACACCCCCTCTGAAAAGACTTGCCAAGAAAACCCCATGATAGGTTGCCTTTGGGTTGCCATAGTTGGAAGTTGGAAACAGTTGGACATGACTTGAAGGCACACAACAAGAAAAGTTTGTGTTAGGATTGCCATAAATTGGAAATGACTTGAAGGCATACATCAACAAAAGATTGCCATCATAGGGCTCTTTCCTACACTCACCCATCATTCACCAAATGAACATCTTATATCTGTGTGGGGTGGTGTTTCCAATGGTCCAGAAAGCAGGGCCAACACATTCAGTCTGCAGCATGAGTGGGGACTGTGAGGCCCACCAGATGTGGATGCAGCTCCCAGCATCCCTTAGCCCTGGTTATAATAGCAAAGGCTTCTGGGAGGTGCAATGCAACAACATCTAGAGGGCCTCACATTTACCATCCCCAGCAAACTTGAATATTGTTTAAAAGCTTTGTATTGAGATTACAATTTAAAAGAAAACTATTGGGGGCAATGAGTTTTTGGGGAAATAGCTACAGTGTTAAAAGGTTTGTTTGTTTTAAGAAGAGCAAAATCCTTGTCATTTGTTGCAAGTTTTAAAAAGAGTGTTAATGGGGAATATGATTCTATGGGAGGCATTCTGTACATGCTTAGAGGCCCTCTGCTAATCCCCCCCTCCACATATTAAGAAAAGGCTTTTTATCCCCACCTAACACCTATATTAGAAGTCAGCCCTGCCATTCTGGAGCAAGAAAATAAAATTGCCTTTGTTTTTGTTGTTGCTGTGTGCCTTCAAATTGTTTCCAATTTATGGTGACCCAAAGGCAACCTTATCAAGGAGTGTTGTTCGCAAGATTTGGCCAAGATCTTTTGCAATACTTAAAACCAGTGAAGAGATATCAAAATTACATCCTTGATTTTGAATTATGTTCTAAGAGGGGTGTTCAAATGAAAGATTCTTGACAAAACATTTTTATGCTGGAATAATTGCCATGTTGTTCAAAAACTGATTTAAGAATTGGTAAGTTTCAGAACCACCTCTTGGGTATTCCTTGCCTAAGAAAACCCTATGAAATTTGTGGGTTTACCACAAGTTAGCAGGCAGCTTGAAGGGACATAATACACATGTAAGTTTCAAAAGGGTTCTTAAGAAATAAAAGGGCCCGAAGAGACAGGCCAAAATAAAGCTGCTTTGGGCCACTTTGGAAGTGTGCTGTTTAAATGCCGCATGTGTCCAAAGAGGCTGGAAGCCGTGCCAAAGCCACAGTCCAGTTCTAATGACTGGAGCGTAGCTTTGGCACAGCTTCTGTGGTCTTAAGACATGTGTGTCATTAAAACAGCATACCTTCAAGGGCGTGTTACAGACCGCTGAGAAGCAGCGGTCTGGCTCCGCCTCCGCTTGCAGCATCCGGGAACCACAGCCTTTAAACGGCGTGGCTCCCAGACGCTGCAGAGAAGGAGTGCGGAAATTGTGCTCCTTCTCAGGCGCCGCGAATGCCAAAGAGGCGCCGCGAATGCCAAAGGGCGCACTCGCAGCATCACTTCTGGTGCACCACGTGTGGATGCAGAGTGTCCGCTAAGTCAAAATGGCAGCGCCCGTATGAACAGGGCGCCGCCATTTTGTATGGACTGAGTCCATGATAGGGTAAGGGGCATCTAGAAGAGACGCCCCTTTTTCAAACTGTTTGTAACCCGCCTAAGTGATCCAAAGCAGCTTTATTTTGGCATGTCTATTCAGGCCCAAAAGTGTATCAAGTGCATACAGTTGGCCCTCCACCTCCACAGATTCTTTATCTGCGGATTCAACTATCCCCGATTTGAAAATATTTCAAAAATATATCAATTTCAAATAGCAAACCTTGTTTTCCATTTTATATAAGGGACACCATTTTACTCTACCATTGTATGTAACAGGACTTGAGCATCCATGGATTATGGTATCCAGGGATGGTCCTGGAACCAAACCCCAGCAGGTACCAAGAGCCCACTGTATAAATGGATTACAATGTCTGTATGATTAGTAGTAATGTATTGAATATGTTCCCTTGGCCTATCTATTGTCTCTGGAGAGGCTCTAATTAAATGGCAAAAAGGAATTTAGGAAAAGTACACCCTTGTCCTTGTACCTCTTTTCAATGGAAAGATTAATGAATTAATTAATTTGAAAAATTGAGTCAATCTTATTTGTGTGAATATAGGCATTTGCAGCCAGTGGTTTGAGCCTTGGGCATGACCCTGGAGACTAGGGTTCAAATCCCAGCTCAGCCATGGAAACCCACTGGATCTGTCCTGACAGTGGCTTCTCCCATTATTCCTTTATGAAAATGCAAGGATTTAGTGTGATAGTGTGAGAGAGCCAGCATGATGTAGTGGTTTGAGTGTTGGACTATGACCCTGGAGACCAGGGTACAAATCCCAACTCAGCCATGGAAATCCACTGGGTGACCTTGGGCAAGTCACACTCTTTCAGCCTCAGAGGATGGCAATGGCAAACCCCTCTCTGAAGAAATCTGGCCCAAGAAAACCCCATGATACCTTAGGGTTGCCTTAACTTGGGAATCCCACTGGGCAAATCACACTCTCTCAGCCTCAGGGGAAGGCGAAGAGAACAGGTTGAACCTTTTCCAGGACCTATCCTCCATTTCAACCTTCTGTCCAGGAGGAGATTCCATGATTGCTCATGGCAATACCATGAAGGCTTATGGCAAGCCTTAGGATTGTCATAAATTGGAAATTACTTGGACAACAACAAAAGGCATTAGAGGACAGGGAGTCCTGGAGATGTCTTATTCATAGGGTTGCCATGGGTCAGTGATGTCTGGAGGGCAGTTAACAACAACAACAACAACAAAACAACAAATGCATTCATGATTCCTTTATGCTATCTAAATCCAGGTGTTAGTAAAAGAAGAATAGACCTGTTAAATTGTAAATCAAACATACGTAAATCTAAATGCATGTAAGGAAGTATACTATAGTCTATGAAAGCTCATGCTGCCAACTTCTTTCTTTCAGTGAGTCTCAAAGGTGCTATAAGATCTCTCCACATATGTAAATCTTATTAATTCAGCTGGCCTGCTCCAGATGGGATTAACAGCTACGCCCAAAAAGTGTAGGCTGCAAATCAGTTCAAATGATGTGGGGCTGTGGACCATGAAGGCTAAAGCTCAGATGTTCCTGTTTTCCCTTAGAGTGCCACAAGGTTCTTTCTTTTTGACTTCTTGTGTGCTTCCATGTTCCCTAAGGGAAAATACAGTTGTCCCTCCACATTTGCTGCTTTGACTTTAGCATATTTGATTATTTGTGGTTTTGCTTAATATGTATTCTCTAGGAATCTCTAAATCCTCTAGTGCAACTCTGCTGGAAGTTGACCATTTGTGCTGGAGAACCTAGAGGTTTCTAGATAAAACACTTCTCTAGGCATTTGCAGGTCCTCCAACATGATCCTATGGTCAGTTTCTGGCAGATAATGACTTTGAGTTGCACTATAGGACCTAGAAATTCCTAGAGTGGTTTTCTCTCAGGTAAACAGAATAGCGCTTTGTAGTTTTTTCACATTCACAGGGGTCCTTCAAGCCTAATCCCAGTGGAGGGGCCACTGTAAATAACCTTTTGCATATGTGAATGGTATGTTCTCTGTAGTCCAGAGAACAGGGCCAATACAAATCATGCATATATTTCTTAAGCATTAGGAGAGATAAGGGAGCCAGCATGGTGTAGTGGTTTGAGCAGTGAACCAGGACTCTGGAGACCAGGGTTCAAATACCAGCTCAGCCTTCTAAGCCCACTGGGTGACCATGGTTAAGTCATAATCTCTCATCCTCAGAGGACAGCAATGGTAAACCCCTTCTGAAGAAAGTTGTCAAGAAAACCCCATGATAGGCTGAACATAGGTCACGACCTAAAGGCAATGTGAAGTTGAAGGCTTTAACGGCTGCACTCCATAGTTTTTTTTTGGTGGGATTTTGGGGCTATGTGGCCATGCTCTGGAAGAAACATCAGGAATAAACTCTTCCAGAACATGGCCACATAGCCCAAAACCCCCACAAAAGTCATACAACAACAGCAAAGAAGAGATAAACTCCATATAGGCTGCATCTGCATTGCAGAATTATTGCAGTTTTGTTTTGTTTTGTTTTTTGTACACCACTTTAACTGCTGTGACTCAAGGCTATGAAATTCTGGGGGTTGTAATTTGTGAGATAGTTTAAAATATGGCAGCCAGGTTGATTGCTGGTACATCTAGGTGTGCATGTATCACACCAGTATTAAAATCACACAAATGGCTGCCAGTTAGTTTCTGGGCAAAGTGCAAAGTGTTGGTTATTACCTTTAAAACCCTACTTAGTTTGTGTCCAGGTTACCTACAGGATCACCTCCTCCCATATAATCCACAGTGTACACTCAGGTTCTCTGGGGGACATTAACTTCAGTAGTTTCCAAAGTTTGGTCCTCCAGATGTTTTGGACGTCCAGCTCCCAAAAGCGCCAGCCAGCTTGATGAACAGTCTGGAATTCTGGGATCTGAAATCCAAAACATCAGGAGGACCAAACCTTGGAAACTACTGAAGTTAATCTCCCCCATAGTTTCAGAATATGTGGAGGACCAAAGTTTGGGGCCCACTGATTTACTTCAGCCAACCAAGACTAGAATGGCAACAGTCACCAGAGGACATTTTCGTCGGCCGCCCCCAGACTGTGGAACAACCTGCTGCTTGTACAGCTAAATATACTGTCTGAATTTAAAGCAGTATTAAAGTCCTATCTCTTCTAGCAAGCTTACCCTGTCAGTTTTAAACTATGAATTTTAAACTGGAATATTTTAAATGTTATGTTGGCTTATTTTAAAGTGCCCTATGTTTATGTGTTTTAACTAGATGTATTTATATGGTCTTTGGCCTTTTAATCTATGTTATACCCTGCCTCAAACTTTGGGGACACGCGAGTAAAAAAATATATTATATTATTTAACCTTCTCTGTCAGAGAGCTCTGGTGCTACAACAAAATTCAAAGTATTCCATAGGATGGAGCTAGGAAAGATTTTAAAATGTTTTTATCTGAGAACAGCCTTGGGTTTTAAATAAATAAATAAATAAATAAATAACTGATAAAGCATTATGTAGTGCAGATGCAGCCATACAGGTTGTTAGCAACAAAAGCTTGTTCATGAAATCCCTGGGCAAATCACATGTTCTCAGCCTCAGGGGAAATAAATGGCAAACCTCCTCTGAAGAAATCTTGCCAAGAAAACCCCATGATAGGGTCTCCTACTTGAGGGCACAAAACAACATCAACATATTGAAGGGCAATTCACACCACACAAGTCACTGCACTATGGTTCCATTTTAACTGCTGTAGCTGCATACTATGGAATCCTAGGATTTGTAGTTTGGAGAAGAATTAGAATTCACTGGTTGAGAATTCTAGGTATCCCTCTCTAAATCCTACTATTTCCTAGGATGGAATCATAGCAGATAAATAAAAACATAGTGCTGTAGTCTACAGTAAGAAAGCTCTAGATCAAGGGAAGTGATAGTACCACTCTGTTCTGCTTTGGTAAGCCCCCACCTAGAATATTGTGTCCAGTTCTGGGCACCACAATTCGAAAAAGACATTGTGAAACTGGAACATGTCCAAAGGAGGGCGACTAAAATGGCGAAGGGTCTGGAAACCATGCCCTATGAGGAACGACTTAGGGAGCTGGGGATGTTTAGTCTGGAGAAGAGAAGGTTAAAAGGTGATATGATAGCCCTGTTTAAATATTTGAAGGGATGTCATATTGAGGAGGGAGAAAGCTTGGTTTCTGCTGCTCCAGGGAACAGGGCCCAGAACTATGGATGCAAGCTGCAGGAAAAGAGATTTCACTTCAACATTAGGAAGAACTTCCTGATAGTAAGGGCTGTTCAACAGTGGAACAAACTCCCTCGGAGTGTAGTAGAATCTCCTTCCTTGGAGGTCTTTAAACAGAGGCTGGATGGCCATCTATCAGAGATGCTTTGATTGAAAGTTCCTGCATGGCAGAATGGGGTTGGATTGGATTCCCTTGTGGTCTCTTCCAACTCTATGATTCTATGATTGTAGATTGCTAAGGCTGCATGCAATCTATCCTGTGCACACTAACCATATGGAAGTGACTTTGTGCATATTAGGAGTGTTCATAGTCAAGGCTGGCTGACTGACTGACTGACACACAATGAATGGGATAAGTTATTTTCTCTAAAGACAGCTGTCCTGATGATCCACTTGGAGATTTCAGATCACAGCATAAATTAAAATAAATAGTAAATCAAGGATATACATGAAATAAACTTAGGCAGTGTTATGTGTCAGAATGTAAAAGTTCCTTTCTGGAAACAAAAATGCCTACTCAAAATGTATGTACTGAGGGCCTTGAGTGTTGTTATCTACTGTTAAAACAACTTTCACTTATTGCAACACCTCCAAGTCACTCAGGGTTATCAATAACCCTGCTGAGGTGTTGCAGATTCAGGGCCCTGGCTTCCTTGATTGAATCTATCAATCTGCAATATAGTCTTCCTCTTTTCCTACTGCCTTCTACCTTACCAAGCATTGTTGTCTTTTATAGTGAATCATGCATTCTAATGATATGGCCTAAATATGACAGTCTCATCTTGGCTTCTAAGGAGGGATCAGGCTTGATTTTGCTCTAGCAACCATTTATTGGCCTTTTTAGCAGTCCATGGTATCCTTAGTACTCTTGTCCAGCAACACATTTCAAATGAATTGTTTTTCTTCCCATCAGCTTTATTAATTGTCCAGCTTTATGATGGCATGGACAATCCAAAAAATATGATGGCACGGACAATCCAAACTTTAATACAGTAGTCCCTCCACATTTGCTAGTCTTAGACACAAAGGACTCCCGTGCGTGTGAAAAAAGCGCACATTAAAATAAACACTATTCTTTTTGCCTGAGAGAACCCTTCTCTAAGAATCTCCAGGTTCTCCAGTGCAACTCTGTGGTCAACATCTGCCAGACGTTGATCATAGAATCATGCTGGAGGGCCTACAAATGCCTGGACAAATGTTTTCTCTAGGCACTTCTAGATTCTCCGGTACAACTCTATGGTTAACGTCTGGCAGAGTTTTGCTGGAGGACCTAGAGATTCATAGAAAGAATATATTAATCAAACCCATAAATAATCAAATCTGCAAAAGTCAAAACCACAAATGTGGAGATCTAACTGTATTCAATTATATAGCTTTACATTTCCTTCATAGTTCCCCATCCTATTCTTCTGATTTCTTCACTGAAGTCCTATTTTCATTAATGACTAGTCAAAGTATGGAAAATCTTTAATTATTTCAATGTCTTCATTGTCTACTTTAAAGTTATGTAAATCTTCCAACTATGGTAATTACTTTTGTTTTCTTAGCACTCAGCTGTAAACCTGCCCTTGCACTTTTGCCTTGAATTTCTTAAATATTTCTTCCAAGTCTATATCCCGCTAGAAGTATGATGTTGTGAGCTAGTGTGGGATAGTAGTTTGAGTGCTGGACTATGACTCTGGAGACCAGGGTTCAAATCTCGTCTAGGAAACCCACTGGGTGATCTTGGGGAAGTCACACTCTCTCAGCCTCAAGAGGATAGCAAATGGCAAAACCCCCTCTCAACAAATCTTGCCAAGAAGGGAAATGTCTTTTCTCCCTCAATAATAATAATATATATTGTTGTGCAAAAGGATATTGCAGCAGCTTTGAGACTAACTGTGAGAAATAAATTGTAGCATAAGCTTTCCAATACTTGGTCTTTTTGTTTAGACAGGCGTTTAAAACAGAAAGTTTTAAAAGAACGTCCTGGGGTGGTTTAAATATGTATGCTTTTAAATGCTTGTATCTTTTTTAATTGTATTCTATTTTAAACAGATTATCAATTTTAATATTGCAATAGTTTAATTCAATTTGAATTGTCACTTTTGTTACGTTTTTAATTGTACTCTGTTTTTAGACTGTAAGCCGCTTTGGGTCCCAATTCTGGGAGAACAGTGGGATACAAATTAATATAATAAATAAAGAATAAATAAATATTTCCTCAGATGCAAGAAACTTCCTAAAATATTTCCTCAGATGCATCTGGGGAAGCAGACCAACTCTGCAAAACATTTCTTTCCCCCAGTTAGTCTCAAAGCTGCTATAATATTCCTTTGCACAATAATATCTATTGTGATTCCAGAGGGGAAAAGACATTTCCTCTTTTCCTATTGTCGGGATTGAAATCCAATTCAGAGGAAGACACAGGAGCCTAAGGGTAGAGCAACCTAGAAGATAATCCCTTCATTTCAATTGACCATGCAGGCCCAGAGGAAGAGAACCCCATAGTCTAAAAGGGCTACTTCTCCTTTTTATGGATCAAGATAAATCATACTCCCATCTTGCTACACCTTTTAAGCCTAACAATGGCCTTTATCATTGCTCCCATTAGAGACATTTTTGGGAAGGAGGGGAATAAAGACTATATAAAGGAGTTCTGTAGCCTCTTGGAGCCTATCTCAGGAGCAAGACATTTCTCAGCTTTTGGAGACTTTTGCAGACTTCTTTTCTCTCTCTCTCTCTAGAGAAGACAGTGGGCCTTTCCTTCTTGTCCTTTTTGGGCCTTCATAATACTCTTGAGAGGCAAATCCTTTCCCTGAAAGCTAAAGGGAAAGAGCCAGAGACTATTGACCCCTTTCTTGCTTCCTTCCTTCTCTCTTTTTTTAATTCTTATTACCTTTTCTTGCCCTTTGGCTTTGAGGTGTCCCCCATGGCTTTTGTCCTGTTGTCCCAGAAGAAGCTGAAAGGGGAGACCACTTGCTCGGTTTGTCTGGACTATTTCACCACCCCAGTCACCCTGGACTGTGGGCACAACCTCTGCCAGGGCTGCCTGGAGCAGTGTTGGGGGGTCCCTGGCACCACAGAGAAACCCACCACCTGCCCACAGTGCCGCCAGACAGTCTGGCGAAGGCACCAGAAGCCCAACTGGCAACTGGGCAACTTAGCCGGGCTGGCCAAAGAGGCTACCATAGTGGAGAAGCATGGAGGAGAAGAAAGTGCTACCATGTGCCAAAGTCACCCTGGGGAACCCCTGCTCGAGATCTTCTGCCAAGAGGACCAAGTCCCACTCTGCCTGGCCTGCCTCAGGGCCCATCGGGGCCACGAGATCATCCCCCTCCAGGAGACTGCCCAGGAAGCCAAGGTGAGGCTCCTTAGCCATCTCTGCCAAGGAGTGCTGGTGCCCCATAAAGTTACACATCCCAGGATTCTGGAGGATGGGCACAAGGGTCCCAAACACACTGCAGAAATAATCCAGTTTGACACTGCTTTAACTGCCCTGGCTCAATGCTAGGGAATTTTGGCAATTCGTTGTAGGTTTGGGAGACATTTAGCCCTCTCTGTCAGAACTACAATTCCCAAGATTCCCTAGCACTGAGTTAAGGTAACTTAAGCAGTCCACAAACTGGATTATTTCTGCAGTGTGTTTCATACGCCTGTGGTGAAAGTGGTGTCTAATTGCAAATTGCATTTCTGGGTAAGGTGCAAATTGTTGGTTATTACTTTTCAAGCCCTACATGGTTTGAGTCCAGGTTACATATAGGATCTCCTTCTCCCATGTAATCTGCCCCATACATTCAGGTCCTCTTGCGGGCATTTTCTCCAGTCAGCCAAGACTAAGTTGGGAACTGTTAACCAGAGGACTTTTTCTTTAGCCACCCCTAAACTGTAGAATGACCTTCCAGAAGAGATTCAACAGCAGAATACACAGTCTGAACTTAAAGAGCATTAAAGGCCAGTCTCTTCCAGCAGGCTTGTCCACATGATTCTTAAATTGTGAATTTTAAATATGGATGTGTATATCTTTTGTCCTTTTAAATTCATGTGTGTTTTACCTGATGTCTTTATAATTGTTTTTGTTCCCCATCTGGGTCCATGGGGAGAGGCATGTAAGAAATAATAAATAACAATTATTATATTATGCATCTACATTGTAGGAATAAGGCAGTTTAACACTGCTTTAACTGCTTTACTGCTGTTCCTCCACAAAGCTGCAGATCCAGGATTGTGTAGGATGGAGCCATGGCTGATAGTGGTGTGAAAGTGCATTATTGTTCATCTACACTGTAGGAATAAGGCAGCTTGGCCTTAAGTGCTGTAGCTCCATCCTATGAAACCCTGGGATCTGTAGTTTTTACAAGGCCCTTAGCCTTATCTGCCCAAGTGGGTTGGTGTCTCACAAAGCTATGCACCCCAGGACAAGGATCCATGTTAATTAAAGTGGCATCAAACTGTGTTATTATTCTGCCATCTACAGGAATAAGGCAGTATGGCACCTCTTTTAAGTGCTGCAGCTCCATCCTATGAATCCTGGGATTTGTACTTTTACAATGTTAGCCTTCTCTGTCAAGGAGTGCTGGTGCCTCACAAAGCTACAAATCCTAGGATTCTATAGGATGGAGCCGTGGCAGTCAAAGTGGCATCAAACTGCATTATTAATAAGGCAGTTTGGCTGGCACTACTTTTAAGTGCTGCATTTCCATTTTATGAACTGTGGGATTTGTAGTTTTACAAGGCCCCTTGCCTTCTCAGCCCTAGAGGGATGGTGAGCTACAAAATGCACAGTTCTGGAGAAAGGAGCCATAGCAGTTAAAGAGATGTGAAATTGTTATTTTTGAGAGAGGAGATAGGGGTGTGTGATCTTCCAATGTCGTCCCCTGGCCTTCCACAATTGTGCAAATCCCTAATTTAGCAGAAATAGAAGTGTCATTTTAAAATGACACTTCAGTATACTTGCAGTATCAATTCTTGTTGACCAAATGTAGTTTTCTGGTTGTGTGCCTTCAGGTCATAAGTCTTAACTTATGGTAAACCTAAGGCAAACCTAACATGGGGTTTTTCTGGGGCTGATTTGTCCAAGGTCACCCAGTGGGTTTCATGGCTGAGCAAGGAATCGAACCCTAGTCTCCAGAGTAATCCAACACTCAAACCACTATGCCATGCTGCCTCTTTAAAGTAGTTTTGTTGCAGTGTGCCTTCAAGTCTTTTTCAACTTACCATGACCAACATCACTGGGTTTTCTTGGCATGTTTCTTAAAAGGGTGTTTGCCACTGCCATCCTCTGAGGCTGAGAGTGTGTGACTTCCCAGGGTCACCCAGTGGGTTTCCATGGCCAAATCAGAATTCGAATCCTGGTCTTCAGAGTCAATAGTCCAAAGCTCAAACCACTACAACATGGTCATAATGTAGTTTTAGGTTAAAATACTTTAGGCACTGAATATGGGCCGTTTTCCATAGGCCTCTTCTTATGGCTGATCCTTCTCTAGAAGCCCTGAGTTTTAATTATTGTTAGGACACGGATGGAATAGGGAGAGAGCCATTCAAAGGGAAGGTGCCAATTGACAAGGGTTGCCTAATTGTCCACTAAAACCCGGGACAAAATGTAGGACAAATCTAGACCAAACTGTAGGACAACTGCAGGACAAAACTCAGCCCAAAATGTAGGACATTTAAGATTTTCTTAAATGTCCTACATTGGGGCTGACATTCTGGTTTGTCCTGCAGTTGTCCTACAGTTTGGTCTAGATTTTGTCCTACATTTTGTCCCAGGTTTTAGTGGACAATTATGGCAACTCGCCATCCCCCAGTAAAAATTTTCCTTCATTCCCCAAATTTCTAGGATTGCAGTAATTTAAATCTAGAAATAGTTTAGGCATCTGAAGAAAAAGGGCAGGCAAAGTTATCAAGGGAATGCAAACACAATAAAAAAGTTGTGGGTGTGAATTATTTTCAGTGTCTAGAAATTTAATGGGGAGACAGAATTCTTAGTAGGGCAAATACTTCAAACCCCCCCCCCCAAAAAAAAACACCTTGGCACAACATAACAAGTACAGGAGAATTTAATAATCTGTTTAGTCTGCTTGTATGGTGTTGTGTGCCTTCAAACTGTACCTGATTTATGGCAACCCTATGACCAACCTATCACAGGGTTTCTTTGGCAGAATTTATTCAGAGGGGGTTTCCCATTGCCTTCACCTGAGGCTGAGAGTGTGTGACTATCACACTCCAAAATGAAAGGTCTGTCTCGCTTCCCACTCACTCCTGTTCTCCCAAAAGTTCTACAATTTCCACTATTTGTACTGTTCAAATGGTCTGCATGTTGCCCTCTTAGTGACTCTAATCTAATATTCATTAAACTTCCCAAAGTGCCACCAAGTGAACTTCTGTGTTTTCTACAGGAGAAGATCTTTTGCTGCATGGAGGAGCTTATGAAGAGGAGGGAGAAAATCTCAATGCTTGAAATATGCACACTAAATGAGAGCGAACAGTTGCTTGTAAGTGCTACATTTCCAGAACATGAACACATATTTTGATAAGCTTGCTGTTTATTGTCAGTTGTTTGGGGGGGGAGGAGCACATTAGATAAGCTAATTAATTGTGCTCATTTACAGGAGGTATAACAATACATATAGGTGGGTGGAAATGCAAGGTGACTAGATATCCTAACTGTAAAATATAAGATATTAAAGAAAAATGTAGGACAAAACAAAAGATAAAAACATTAATAAAAATTCATGCTTCTTAATCATGTTCAAAATGGAAGAGATTTTGGAATTCCTCTTAGATAGAAGGTTGAAATGTAGGACATGTCCTGGGGAATGAGGGCATCTGGTCACCCTTGGAAGTGGCACATTTGCAGTACAGTCATAGAACAGGGGTAGGTAAAATAGTATAGTGTTCAAAGATAGGCAGTTACCTTTAAATTTTGGAAGGAATGTCATATAGAAGATGGAGAAATTTATTTTTCGCTGCTTCAGAGAAGAGAACCTGATCCAGTGGATTCAAATTACAGGAAAAGAGGTTCCACTGAATCATGAGCTGTTTTGTTTTGTTTGACTGCAATTGCTGTTTAATTGTGGAACAGACAGCTTCAAAAGGTAGTGGATTTTCTTTCTTGGGAGGACTTTAAATTGAAGTTGGATGTCCATCTTCAAGAGTACTTTAGTTGTATGTCTTCCTTTATGGCAAGGGGTTGGATTAAATGGTCCTTATGCTTCCTTCCAACTCTCGGAATCTATGATCCTATGATTCCACTTTAATTGCTTGACAATAACCTGTGGAATCCTGAGATTTGCAGTTTAGGGATGGACATTTAGATTTTTTTTAGTCTCTAGCATCTCTCCAAACTACAAAGCATGGGGTTTCATAGGATCCAGTCAGTCATTGCACTTAAAGTGGAATCCATGTGTGATAATGGTAGTATTGCCAGATGCCCCTTATTATAAGGGATGTTCTTTATTTTAAAGTCAGAAAACTTGTCCCTTACAGGCCTGACAGGTGTCCTTCAGTATAAGGCATGTCTCCTATCTAAAGGATGGAGAGCTTTTCCTTTCATATAGGTTGAATTTTGGATATCAGCCCTCCATAAAAACAAAAATATGGGTATCCTGGTAATTTGTGAATACACCTCTCCCTCCATATTCCCTGGGGTTAGGGGCACAGGACCCCAATGAATGTGGAAAAAGCACAAATAACAAAAACACTGTTTTTACCTGAGAGAACACCTCTCTAGGAATCTCTAGGTCCTCCAGTGCAACTCTGGTCAACACTTGACCATAGAATTGCGTTGGAGGAGCTACAAAAATACCTAGTGGAGTGTTCCCTCTAGGAATCTCTAGGTCCTTCAGTGCGACCTTTGGTTAAGGTTGACCATAGAGTTGTGCTGGAGGATCTAGATATTTGTAAAAAGAACATATGAATAAAATCATGACTAATCAAATCTGCAAAAGCCAAAGCCGCAAATGTGGAGGGACGAGTGTATATATTAATTTTACAGAATACCTGGCTAAATTAACTGAAATCAATATGTTTATTTTGGTAAATACAAACATAGTGGTTGTCACACTTACTGATTGTCAACCCTATGTTACAAATTTTGGCTGCCCCTAAGGTGACACTATCTGGCATTGGCAGTATTTGTTCAGACAGGGTTCCTCAGAGGCTGAGAGTGTGAAACGTGCCCAAGTTGAGGATTCAAACCCTGGTCTGTACAATCCTAATCCAATACCCAGAGCACTACACCATGCTAGTTTTGCACATGGAACAAGCTAAAGCCTGCAAATTTCCTTGTTACAGATCAAATTTGAAAAACTCAGGGTTATATCTGTTATATTCTAATGCTCTGGTGCAAAGGCCAGTTTGAAGAATACTGTATATATTCATGTATAAGTGCAGAAAGTTTAGTAAAAAAACTGACCCCAAAAACCTAGGTAATCTAATCCATGGATCGATGTAATCCTCTTTCCATTCCCTTACTGTAGCAGCAAACAAAAACGGCAAAGCAAAGGACAGCAGACCAGTTAAAGAATCTACGCCATTTTCTACGAAAACTTGAGAGACAGCTACAAGACCAGGCGGCAGAAGTGGAGAAAGAGATTGTAACCAGAAGGGATGCGAAACTGGGCAAACTCTCTGAGGAGCGCGCCTCTCTCAACAGCACCATCTCAGAACTGGCAAAGAAGAGTCAACAAACAGAGAGCAAACTTGTGCAAGTAAGAGTGTGGCAAAAGCAGCCCAGTCTCCTCTCTGGGCCAAGGTTGGATGTAACTTTTTGTGTATGTAAGCAAAGGGAAGGGTCTCAGCTTGTGGTGGAAGCCAGGGTATCAAGGCTTGATTCTTCTCACTACATCATACCTGTAGGATTGCCTCCTCCAATATAATCTTCCTGGACGCTCGGGTCCTCTGGAGGACAATTATTCCAAAGCCCTACATCATGGTTTGGGTCCAGGTTACCTACAGGATCACCACCCATGGAATCCGCCATGTATGTTCAAGTCCCCGGCAGACATTTACTCCAGTCCATAGCCTGTGGAATGATCTGCCAGAAGAGATTCAACAGCTGAATAATGTGAGATATAGTTTCTTAAGTACCAAAGTACCAAATCAAATTTAATCAGTACAAAACAAGTGAAGCAACAACATCCAATTTTTTAATTACAGTCTTACAAGAAAGTGTGTCCTAGGCAAGTAGGCACACCCAAACTTCTGTCGGCATTTTTCCACCCCTGTGACTTTATTGGCTGAAGTCATCAAAATATACAACAGATTATGAATGCCTAAAATGAATAAATTATCTCCACCCCTGTTTACACCTCCCACCTACTCAAATTCCAAATCCCCTCACCATATTTACAGATCTCTTCTTAGGATATGCCTTTGGCTTGATTTTTAGCAAAAGTGAAATCTATGCAACTAACCAAAGCGTGAACTGTGATTTCATCCCAAAGTCTCATTAACTATTCATTCTCTTTTCCAGTGGGGCTCTGAGCCCTGAGGTCCAAAAACTTATTTTACAGGATGTGTGCATGTGTGGTGTGTATTTTAAAAACCACTTCTGTCTTTTTAAATTAGAGGTCCTTCTAAAGGTGAAACACTTAATTATATTTCTATTAGCTTCTCATATATATAGAATATATATATTCTTACAGAAGATGCTCCCAGTCCCTTCCCTTGTTTCCCCATAAGATGAATTTAGCTTTCCCCCAATACTATAGATTTACCCTACCCTCGGACTAATCACTTCCTCCAATACATTTTATCTGTAGAACTACAGTATGGGATTAATTTTATGGGTTACCTGGAGAACTTGATGCCATGGACTGAGGACCCTTTGCTCTGTAGGGTGCTTCCCAAACTCTGTCCCCAGCCTTCCCTGGCAAAAGCGATTTGATTCCTCAGCTGTTGATTCAGCTGGAACCCCCCTCACCAAAAAAACCCAATAAATATTTTGAGTTACTTTGCAGTGGTTGCAAACTCTCCTTCTTTGGATGAGAATCCCACATGCACTCATCATGCTGGCCAGAGCATTATGGGAGGTGTTGCCCAAAAGTGTAATGTTTCCAATCTCTGTTCTTTGGTTCATTGATTCTGAAGTCAGGTATGCACACAAGGATGTTGCTCAGTCCTTTGTTGCATTAAAGTGGCTCAACTGGCATACTATTGTCATTGCATCAAAAAGATTTTCTGATCACTGTAGCAAGCACTCAATTTCCTTCCCTCTCTCTTTCCCTATCCCTAGGATGTTGGAACTCTTTTACAGAGGTAAGTGGATCCTGGTTACTTTTTCCTTTACGATGCTTAGAGAAAGTCTGGAAGTGTCTGTTATGCTGGAGTCCCATCATTCACTGCTAAATATTTGGATACTCATTTATTATTTGTTCTTGTTGTTGTGTGCCTTCAAGTTGTCTCTAATTTACGACAACCCTAAGGCAAACTTATCATGTTTTTTTTGTGGCAAGATTTGTTCAGAGGAGATTTGCTATTGCCTTCCTTGAGGCTGAGAGCATGTGACTTGCCCAAGATGGGTTTGATGGCCAAGCTGGGAATTGAACCCTGGTCTCCAGTCATAGTCCAACACTCAAATCAGCACACCATGCTGGCTCTCAAATATATTATTATTTAAATTTTATTACAATATTTATAGCTTGCCCTCTATCAAAAGATCTTAGGGCGGCATAGAAATTGAACCAATATCAACACGTGAAAACAATTTTAAACAATAAAAATAATTTAAGTAGGCTAAAAACATATTAATGAGTTGAAAGATATTAAAACAAGTTTTAAAACCCTATGGACAGCAAAGGCTTTAATAAATAGCTGTGTACAGTATTTGTTTGGTGCCTTCATGAAACCAACAATGGTGCCAATCAAATTTCTAATTGGAATTTGTCCCACTATGTACTTGAATTTTCTTCTCAGAAAGTTACTTTTTAAAAGCTGGTTGCAGCTTACAGGCCCAAATTATAGTTAAAACTTTAAAACAGAAACTCTTTTATTTCTTGTTTTATAAAAGTAACTAATCTAGACATTTGAATATACTAGCCAATATAGTGCAAAAGGCATTCTTCTGTCTAGCCCATTTTTGTATCTACACTCACAAAATAGCACAAGCTAGCACTTTAACTATATAATATTCTACCTCCACCATTTAGTGTGGCCCCATCTCCATCACTATAAAATTAATTTACACATTACAACTGTACCACAAAAGCAGTGACATTATCTGCCATTAAGATGCAGTTGTAAAGTAATGTTGTTGTTCTTTAGTCCTTGAAATACATGGAATTAATTATTGGTAATCATTACATTTTTTTCGCAACTAATTTCACCAATTATTTTCTCATTCCCAATAGAATAATCTGAAAAAATAAAGAAGTGTTAGTCCTTAATAGAGTGAAACTACTGAACTCAAAGGGATTTAAGTTGGCTCTGTGACTAACATGTCCCAATAATTTCAATAGATCTACTTTAGATAGGCCTGACATTAGATTCAACCCCAAAATGTCATCTCTTGCATCATTTATTTTCAAAATCCCTTATTCTTACCATCCTTATTTTATACTATTCTCACTTGTTATGAGTCTACCATCTAATCTGCTGCTTACTTTGTCTTTATTGTATACTAGTTAATATTATTTTAGATATAATAATAATAATAATAATAATAATAATAATAATAAATATAATTACGGTATTTATACCCTGCCCTTCAGCCCTAAAGGCTCTCGGAGCAGCTTACAATTATTATTATTATTATTATTAATTAGATATTTCCCTGCCCTCAGGCTTACAGTCTAAAATATATTTTAATCTAGATATTTTAATCATGTAATGTTGTTTTAGATTGTATGCTGCTTGGCCCTGATTTGACCCTTAGTGTGTAAAGCGCTGTGCAAACTTTACATGTGCAAATGTTAATAATAATAATAATAATAATAATAATAATAATAATAATAATAGCATCCCAAATATTTCTCTCTGCAAAGGCTATAGCATTCATTTACTAGCAATCAACTGGAGCGCACCTACCATGTTTAAAAAAGATGTGTCTATTTGATTTAATATTATGGAGAAGAAGAGGATTTCCCCCAAAATTGTTGAAGGATTAACATTGGTTTCTCTCCATCAGGTGTGAAAACACTGCGGTTGCTACAGATCCCTTGACTTTTCCTGTGGAGTTGAAGTGGAGGAACTGGGACTTATTTGATTTCGTTCCCTTTCTGGAAAACGTCACAACTAAATTCAAAGGTAATGAGAAATAGCTGCAAATTCCATTTGTTTTTTCTATATGCGGGCATTGGAAGGCAGTTAATAAGCATAAATCATCACTTTCTGTCATTTTCCTGGTTCCATTATGAACCCAGTAAGATTATCCCCTTCTCTTCCATTGATGTATTGCTTTGTTTCATAACAGGACTTGTTATGTTGGCACATTCTTACCTGTTTTCCCTTTTCTTCCTCAGACACTCTAATATCTGGACTCCATCTGAAGAAAGGTAAAATGCAGGATCTCATGAAAAAAGACCAAATTTGAAGGAAGGGTGGGAGTAGGATGGGGGGGAAAGATTTTGTCAGAAAATGACATGTTTGTTTTTTGCAGGATAAGTGTGACTCCAAAGTTTGCTATGGCTTATGCATATAACATAGTATGATCATGCACCTGTAGTGCAGTGGCAACATTTTGATGTGCAAGCCCTCACTCCAAGGAGAGACAAAAATGCAAGTAGTTGTGTCGATCCACATCTATATACGTGTATACACACAGACACACACACATCATAGTATGTGGCTGGGAAAATCCTTTTCCCTTCCAGAATTGCAGGTAAGCTCAGAGGGAACAGGGGAGTTTGAGTGGGAAGGAAAGCGATTTATCTTATCGTTTTGGCTAATCCTACAGTCCCAGTCCTTCATCCCTGTGATTGCTGACTTCACTGCAAGCCTGGTATGTAACAACAGGATCCCTAGTAGCAGAAAATGCTTCTGATGGTGGGAGTTTGGGAGGGGAACTACATCTTGCCTGCTGCCTTTCCTCCTCTAGACATGTAAGCCTAAGCTGAACATTTTGGGATGAAGACAGATGTATACTTCTTCATAGTAATCAAAACAGGCATGTGTGATGTAATCCATCTGAGAACACAACAAGAGACTTTGGTGCATTGAACCAAAGTCTCCAGTAGTCCAACATTATGTTTCCATATTGGCCAACCAGTTGAAATCTACAAGCAGGACATGTGGCCACTAACATCTGCCCATTCAAATTCCCTAGCAACTGGTATTCAGGGGTAGATTTGACAGCTTACTTAACACATACATATTTTTGGAAATCAAATGTTGGATCAAGTATTTGTCTACTTTCTTCCCTCATGACCTCAGAGTGCTAAGTATATGTTTTATATAGATATAGATATGTATATATAATATAAAGATAAATATATAAAATACCATAGTTTTTGGCTTACAAGATGACTTTTATATTTATATTTATATATATAAAAATGTCAATGTGTGTATAAAATAGAAGTATTTTGTTTAAACGTGAGTACAAGATATTTGTATCTGTGTATAAACTCTGTATGTATAAAATAGCATGTCTGTCTTTCTCCACCTGTACATTTCTTCTTGTTGTTCTTAACTTGCCCTTGAGTCTGCCTCAACTCATGTCAACCCTGCTATCCTCCACCGCTCTGCTCAGGTCCTGTGGCCTCCTTGACTGAGTCTATCCTTCTGGTATGCGGTCCTTCTCTTTCTACTGCCCTCCACCTTTCCTAGCATGCTTGTCTTTTCTCATGAGTCATCTTTTTTCATGATGTGGCCAAAATATGACGGCCTCAATTTAGTCAGCTTGGCTTCCAAGGAGATTTCAAGCTTGATATGCTCTAGGAGCTATTTGTCTATCTTTTTGGTCATCCATGGTATCTTTAGCACTCTTCTCCAGCACCATATTTCAAGTTAATTACACACATCCTTCCACATTCGCTGGGGTTAGGGGTGAAGGGATCCCATGAATGTGGAAAAACTGCAAATAACAAAAACACTGTTTTTATGTGAGAATACCTCTTTGGGAATCTCTAGGTCCTCCAGTGCAACTCTGTGGTCAACATCTGCCAGACATTCACCATAGAATTGTGCTGGAGGAGTTACAAATGTCTAGAGAAGTGTTATCTCTAGGAATCTCTAGGTGCTTCAGTGTGATTTTTGGGTAAATTGACCAATGTATTCCTAAAGAGAAAATATTAATAAATTCCATGAATAATCAAAGCTGCAAATGTGGAGGGAAGAGTGTAATTTTCTTTCTATCTGCTTTCTTCATTGTACCTTTGTCATATCCATACACGCTGGTGGAAAATATCATGGCTTGGGTGATTCTCACTTTGGTATTCAGTTTAATATCATTGCGCTTGTCACAGTTCTTTCATCGCTGCACTTCCCATTCCTAGTCTTCTTCTGATTTCTTGACTGCAATCCCTGTTTTGATCAATGGCTGATCCAAGGTATGGAGAAAACTTCACTGTTTCAATCAACTTTTTTACCATTTTGAATAAGTTTCTCCTTGTTACCTTGTTAAATAAGGTTGTCATTCCGGTTGTGTAGCAGTTGTGTATGAAATGGTTTGCTGTGCTGTATTTCTTATCTTTTCTTACTAATTATGTTTTAAACACTTTATTCAACTGTTTTAACCATGGATTTTATTTAACTGTTTTAACAATGAGTTTTTTAACAATACTTTTAATAATAATACTAAAAATAATTCTTACCCACCTCTCTCCATCGGTTGAGGCAGATAACAACAAATCAACAATGAACATAAATTAAAACAAATTAAAACATGAAACAGTTTAAAAGGGCAAATAAGGCATACATATTTTAAACAGTCCACAATTAAAATTAATCATCTAATTTCACAATTTAAAAATCACCTCTCAGCTTCTTCCCTCCTTACTTTCTCATGTAACACAGCCTAATGACTGATTTATTGGTATCTTTTTGGCTTTGCATCGTCTAATGCTCTTTGAAATGTAGAATGTAAATTTTATAATAAATAAAAGCATGGTATTTTTATGAAAAGTCTCTCCTCCCCCCCAGCAACATTTTATGAAACTTTCAAAAATAAATTAGTCCCCATCCCATCTATCATAACACTCTACTCCTTAATCAATTTAGATTTATAAAGCATGAATTATACAATCTATTTCAAATATACAGAAATTTGAAAAAAGTAGTAATCATGAGAAAAGGAAAATTAAATATTTAGGTATTAATTGTAAAATAAGTATCCCATTTTGAGAGAAAGGTAGAATATAAGTACAATTAACGAAGTAACTAAATAAAAATAAACATAGTACACAATGAGATAGATATATATTCCATTATTGTCTTCAAAATATAATCTTGTCTTGACTTCTGCTCAAAATGGTACAATGACTTGGTGTGACTATTAAAGGTCCTCAACATCTTTCCCCCTAATGTTTTACAAGCTCAGGATGGGACTTCTAATGTTATTTTTGTTGAAGAATGTGTAGTAAAATCAGAAAACTAGCAAGTAGTCCTCTAATCACCAAAGGAGTCCATGAGAGATCTGCTGGTTTTAGAAGGAATATGAATCTTCTGCTGCATTTAGGTCTGGAGAAAGGTGAACATGAGAAACTGAATGCCCCACCTGATTCTTCTTTTTTTGCCTTTTCTGACTCAACAGCCACCATCACTCTGGATCCGAACACTGCAAATCCCCAGCTCGTCCTGTCCGAGGACCTTAAGGGTGCCTATGCCGGAGAGGACATTCAAGATCTGCCTAATCACCCTGACAGATTTGACACATTGCCATATGTGTTAGGACGTGAGAGATTTAAAACCGGCAGGCATTTCTGGGATGTGCATGTGGGAGGTGAAGGAGACTGGTCTGTGGGGCTAGCCAGGCAGTCAGTAAGGCGAAAGGGTGCCAATGATGCCAATGGATGCACTCCTGAGGCAGGAATCTGGGATGTAGGGAAGTGGGGTAGAACGTACTGTTCTGCCCACTCTTTTCTTAACCCTCTGCCTCGGGGTGCGGTGCTGAAGAGGATCCGGGTGTGCCTGAACTGCACTGGGGAGCAGCTAACTTTCCATGATGCTGACACAGGAACCCTCCTCTGTGCATATTCAGCAGTCCCATTCTCTGAGGACACCCTTCTCCCTTACTTTTCGTTGGCAGAAAAAGCCCACGTGGCAGTCTGTCCTTAAGGCTGTCACGTGTAGGTTTGCCACACGCCCTGGCATGCCCCCTGCAATTGCCCTTCCATTAATTTAATGGAGGCCAGATTTGATCATTATGGCTTGGCTACAATTTTGGGATACCCTGTAAAGGGGAGCACCCCTGTAATGACCCTGCAAGGGCTCTCAGCCTAGGTTCTAGGAAGAGTTAACACAGGGAAGATGGTTCATGCTGGCCAGTGGGAGGTATGGAAATGGAAAGACGAAACTCCCATTTGGTTCTGTGAGCCAAGAGAAGCTTCTGTGGGGGTTAGGAAAGAAAGACCTGTAGTGTAAGCAGGTGCTAATTGCTTTGGACTGAGCAAGGGAAAAGTTCTGAGAAGGATAATAGGAAGACAGGTAGGTTAATGGGTTAGGTTCCTAAGTCTTTGGAAAAGGGAATGGACTACACTGTTGGCAACAGGAGGAGTTGGACATTTTTAAAATATATATAGAAACGCTTTACCTGTGGTTATTTATTTATTTACTTATTTACCTTTTTAGCAACCGGGGGAGGGGGATAATTGAAAAATCTGTTTTTTAAACTATTGGACTTTCTTGTTATATATTACAGTTTTTTACCATGTAATTTCCCTATTTATTTATTTATTTATTAAAGCATTCACTTTTCTTAATTGCCTGATTGATTTCTTAAGGGAGAGTGAAGGGGAAGCTCTGGTCACATTCCTCTATGGCCAGGACTACCAGAAACCCAACAAATGTTTGTATTCCCAATAGACATGAGAGAGAGGGGGAGGATGTTGAGGTCTGACACCCTCCGAAACCCGAGGAGGATTAAATATCAAAAGTAGGGCTTGGTGGCAGCACCAAGCCCAAATACTAATACAGCCAACATAACTCTGGATCCGAACACTGTGAATCCCCAGCTTGTCCTGTCTGAGGACCTTAAGGGTGCCTATGCCGGAGAGGACGTTCAAGATCTGCCTAATCACCCTGACAGATTTGACACATTGCCATATGTGTTAGGACGTGAGAGATTTACAACCGGCAGGCATTTCTGGGATGTGCATGTGGGAGGTGAAGGGGACTGGTCTGTGGGGCTAGCCAGGCAGTCAGTAAGGAGAAAGGGTGCCAATGATGCCAGTGAATGTACTCCTGAGGCAGGGATCTGGGATGTAGCGAAGTGGGGTAGAACGTACTGTTCTGCCTACTCTTTTCTTAACCCCAAATACTAAATAACACATTGAATGGATAATCTGGCCAAGTGCAAAAAGAGCAGGCCTTGTAAAGCAGAAAGCATGCCTGTTGTCCTTTCTCCCATTTCAGAGGGTAGCTCAATTCCTATAACAAATAACATTTCTACCCAATCCTGTTTCTTTATATATCCTCTCTAGCCTTCACTAGGGCTTTGCACGAGCCAAAAGACCCATCCCCTCCACTAGTTCTGGCATCAACCTGTTTGGATGATACATTTCCAAAACCCTTGATTCTGGTGCAAGCTGCCTGTGTAGCATATGGCCTATGCTGCACCAGAACTAGGATAAAGCAAGTTTACAAGTGATTTTCTGCTGTTCCCATTCCATGCCATGATGGCTTTGTGCATGTATGTCCTACCAGGCCACCCAACATATCTGCTGGTAGCTCATTGTGAGGACAGAATGAAGGACCCAGCATGTCACCATTACTGGGCACCTCATTCTTACCTCTGAAGTGAAGGAACCTGCTTTTACCAGGCAGTATTCCTTAACAGACAGTGGCCCATTCATAGCCTTAGAACTGTTATCTGCTGTTCTAAGCCAGGAATGAGCAAAGTTGTCGGGACTGCAAATCTCAGTAACGGGAATAGCAATCAAATAATATTACATTGGAACATTAAATATTTTTGTGACCAATTATTATGTGTGTGTGCCTATGACCCACAGTAACATTTTAACAATATAAATACAACTAACATTTTTAATATTATAAATGTAACATTATCACTACAGCAAAAAACAACAACAACAAAACAACCTTATAACTGAATGACAACCATAATGTCTTTTATATCTATAATGCTTGTGCCAATGTCTGTATATGACTATAGCACCATCCTTCCATCAGTGACTATGTTTGTGGAAGTCTTGTAAACAGTCTTTTAACCAATAATCATTGGTTAAAGCATCCACAGAGGTAAATGACTCAAGGAGTGGTACAATGGATCAAGTGGAAATCAATAAATCCTCCTATTGTAAAAGTCTTTCAAGTAGCACATAAACCAAAACAGCATGCTGAAGCATCCAAAAGCAGCAAGGTGAGCAGCTTGCTAGTGGAACATTGCAGTTAGTCAAGTAGATGTTTGTGGTTGTTGTTTCATGGCTGAGCAAGAAATCGAATCCTGGTCTCCAGAGTCACAGTCCAACACTTAAACCACTATGCTACGCTGGTTCTCTTAATGGAGTACAGTAGTAAATCATTGGTGAAGTAGTTCTTCCCCAGGTAGTTATTGAACTGTTTCATTCTCATGGATGACTTCCGCAGTTCATGGCAAAAGCATTCAACATTCTGTTTAAACAATAACACCACACAATCATAAGAAATCATGCTAATACCTATGACCAAATCAACATCTGTAATTCCATTTGCTTACCAATAAGGTGCTATTGCTCTGATGTTTTTCTCCCTTGTAGAACACTTACAGATAGTTCAGGTAACATTACAAAAACTAGGAAGGTTTTATATTCCTGTCCTAATTGCTAATCAGGGTTCAGGCTCTAGGCACATGTAGGCAATCATACTTCAAATTTTAAAGCTAGTCCTCCTTAAAGTGAAATGACTCCCCTCACTGACTTTTCTATAGGAAATGCTGATACTGGACATTTGTATTCAAACCATAGTTGTTTTTTTAAAACGGATCCAAAAGGCCTCATGATGAAGCAGCCATAAGTGATTATCTCTGTGTGTGTTGTGGCACTACATCTGACACACATGCGCACACGCACGCAAACACACAAAGATAATCTGATAGTACCCAAGGTGATGCAATGTTCCCCTAAAGTTGAATTCAAAGTTTTATTTCGGATTCTACTCGTGTTCACTAGTTCTTACCCATACCTCTCTCCAATTTTGACCCACATACAGTAGATGACAAGGGCATATAGTTACATATATCACATTGGCCATCTGACAGCTTGAGTAATTTCTTAGTTTAATAGACTTATTCAAAGTTGAATGTTGAAATGTCTTTATTGTAAGTGACTGAGCACAACATTTATACCTGCCACAGCAGAAGTGGCCACTAAGAGTAGGAACCAATTTTGTAATATGTTGAAATTGCTGTGTACTAAAAGATCTTTCAGGAGCCAATGTGGCATAGCAGTTTGAGTGCTGGACTAAGACTCTGGAGACCAGGGGCCAAATCCCAATTTGGACATGTAAATCCACTGGGTGACCATGGGCAAGTCACACTTTCTTAACCCCAGGATAGAGTCACCATAAGTCAGAAAAGACTTGACGGCACATAACAACAAAAGTTCATTTAAGCTAGAGGTCCTATGCTGAGCTGTAATCAGGAGTTGCAAACATCCTGGTATCCCACTCAAAATATGCCAGTATTTCAAACTAATCTTCCTAATTCAATGTACTGTACTGTATAAGGGGCCAAATGATTATTTCCTTATTATTGTTGTTAAATGGAATGAATAAACCAATCCTGGATCTTAAAAGGGCTCTATGAAAACTAAAAGACTGTGTGATCATTTGTCTGGGATATCCCCTTTTAGTTAGTTTGGTATCCAATAATCTTGAGCTTGTCTGTGAGCTTGTGATAAGTTCTGATCTACAAATGTTGACCATTAACAAATCATGATACCCAAAAATGGAATTTTTCAATTACTAAACTGAGTGGCAAACTTGGTGTGTAGGTAAAAACCATTTATCCACTCCATGCGGGAAGGGAAGGCAAGGAAGCCCCATTCCATTAGTAACACAAAAATATACTTTTTGATATACTTTTTTGTGTTGGTAATAGAATACCTTCTGAACTGACAACAACACAACTCTAGACAAAATGTCGGCCTGTGACTAACATTGTTACCCTTCCCCTGTAAGGTTTTTAAAGACCTTTATATAATGTACATTTTGGTTGGTCCAATAAAGGTATCACTGATTCGTGGCTTTGGGGTGTTATTATGCTTTGCTACGTGGCCAAAACAGCAACACCTGGATGTAATTTCTATGAGTGTAAGGGTTGCCAGGTGAAATAAAATGCACAACCAGGCAATAACCAACAGCTACTGAAATTCCTTTTTACACAGCCATTAAATGGATGGAAGCCCTGCTCCTAGCAACCTTAATGAGTATATCCTCACTAAACAGTTATAGCACTTTGATCCCCTTTTCACTTATTAAACAAAGTATCTTTATTATAATTTATACCATATACATGGTAACCCACAATACAACACAATGTGTTTAACATGCTTAAAAGCATGCAAGCGAACAAAATTTTATTATATACTACTGCTTCTTTGTGATCTCTGTGTATCTCACAATTGGCTTTACTTGAGAATAGAAAACTATTTTAACTGACAATTGCAACAACTTGATAAAATGTAGGCCTGTGGTCATATTTTTTTTTCCTGCTATATGATTTTGAACATTTTTGCCTGATGCAAATGCTACATTTTGGGGCCAGAAGAGGCAGTCCCATCTAATTCTGTTTATCCTCTTTCCTCTCCCCACAGCAGCCAATGTGACTCAAACACAGCTCATCCCCAGCTTGCCCTGTCTTGCTCAGCCATCCTGAAAGATTTGACCCATGGCCTTGCATGTAGGGATGTGAGGGATTCACAACAGATATTTCTGGGAGGTCTTTGCAAAAGGTGTGAGAGAATGGTCCATGAGGGGTGGCAAGAAAGTTGAAAAGGCAAGTTCCCCTTAAGCCCAAAGGAAGGGATCTGGGAAAGAGGTAAGTGGACTGGAGGGTGCCATGCCTCAGACTCCCTTGTTGACACTCCTTTGGCTCAGAGGGAGATCATGAGGATCTGAGTGTTCTCAGTGGCCATCATCTTCCCCTGCCTTTACATGATGGAAAATGACCACCTGACACTCTCTTCTTCAGGCCTGGGGAATTAGACATATGTGCTATGATCATCCTAAACTAGGAGGGATTACACCATAGAAATAATGCTGTTTGACACCGCTTTAACTGCCATGGCTCCATCCTACAGAATCCTGGGATTTTTATTTTTGTGAGGCACCAGCATTCTTTGGCAGAGGAAGCTAAAGATCTTGTAAAACTACAAGTCCTAAGATGCCATAGGATAGAGCTACAGCACTTAAAGCGGTGTACACTTGTCCCTCCACATTTGCTGCTTTGGATTTTGCAGATTTGTTTATTCATGGATTTTATTAATATGTTATCTCTAGGAATATCTAGGTTTTCCAGCACAACTCTAAGGTCAATGTTAACCTAAAGTCACACTGAAGGACCTAGAGATTCCTAGACAGAACACTCCACTAGGCCTTTGTAGCTCCTCCGGCACAATTCTATGGTCAATGTCTGGAGGACCTAGAGATTCCTAGAGAGGTGTCCTCTCAGGTAAAAACATAGTGTTTTTGTTATTTGTGGTTTTCCCCACATTCATCAGGGTCCTGTGCCCCTAAACCCAGCGAAGATGGAGGGACGAGTGTATTATTTCTACAGTACAGATGCACCACTTGCCCACTGTCCTGGATGTGACTACCCAAACTGTCTTCTCAGTTGCATTTCAGTTTAAGTACAGCTGTCAGTCTACAAGAATTTTATATACCCAAAATTAAACCCAGGTTCTCTTTGGTAACTGTGGGCCGGAACAGACAGCCCAAAATAAAGCTGCTTTGGGTCACTTTGGAGGTAAGCTGTTTAAATGAAACACGCATCTTAAGAGGCAGAAGCTGCACCAATGAGAGAGAGAGAGAGAGAGAGAGAGAGAGCATAGTCTAGTGGTTTGAATGCTGGACTACAACTCTGGAAACCAGGGTTTAATTCCCAGTTTGACCATGAAACCTACTGCGTGATCTTAGGCAAGAAGTCACACTCTCTCAGCCTATGGGGAAGGCAATGACAAATCTCTTCTGAACATATCTTGCCAGGAAAACCCCATGGTAGGGTTGCTTTAGGGTTGCCATAAATTGGAAACAACTTGAACGCACACAACAACACCAAGAACAAGCATAAAAAAAGGTTTGTGTGCATTGAACCATCAGAAAGCAAAGGTGTAACTGTCAAACCCTGTATTGTATTTGAACCTTAGATTCGAACCTTGGTCTCCATGGTCAAACTGTTACACAACCAGGGTGACCAGACATCCTCCTTTTCCAGAACATGTCCTACATTTCAGCCTTCTGTCCAGAAGGAATTCCAAAACGTCCTCCATTTTGAGCATCACTAAGAAGCAGGAATTTATATTTGCATGTTTTTAGCTTTTACTGTACTTTGTTATGTCTTACATTTTTCTTGAGTGCCCTACACTTTGCAACGCCTTGTTCGCCTTTGCATTTATGACACCTGTTCACCCTGAGCGGCCCAACAAACTACACATTCCAGAATTCTACAGCATGGCACCACCGCTGTCAAAGTGGTATCAAACCGGATTATTTTTGCAGGGCGGTTGCAGCCTCAATCTAGGATGACTAGAGATACTCCTAACCACAACAAAGGATAAGCAAAGCACCACAAAACGGAGGACATTAAAGAAAAATGTAGGCAGAAGCAGAGTGGGAGATCTAGATTCCCCTCCTTCCCCAAGTACGCCTTAAGATGTATTTATTTAGAAGGTGAAGGGGTGGCGGTTTCTTCGTGGGAGCTCCTTCCTAGGCAAAAGGGGGAAACGAGACACCCGGGCTGCCTCTGCACTGCAGAAATAATCCGGTTTGACACCACTTTAACTACCATAGCTCCATGCGATGGAATTACAATTTTAAAGAACATCATTAAAGACCAGTCTCTTCTGCTAGGCTTATCCAGACAATTTTTTGGATTGTGATTTAGCTTTAATATGTGTATACTGTACAGTACATTCCCCTTTTAAAAAAACTGATGCGTATTTTAACTGATGTGTCTGTTAATTGTGGTTTGTGGGAAGAAGTTATTGTTATGGTAACTGTGGTAAGAAACAATAACAACAGCAATTCCATAACAATTACTATTATTATATACCATAACAACTATTTATTATTATTATTATTATTATTATTATTATTATTATTATTATTATTACTATATAGTGCCATTGATGTACATGGTGCAGTGTTACATGGTAACTGTGGTAAGCAACAATAACAACTACTATTATTATTTACAATAACAAATATTACTTACAATAGCTATTATTATTATTATTATTATTATTATTATTATTATTTAGTGCTGTTGATGTACATGGTGCTTTACGACAGAATAAAACACTTAGAACTTTACCAATAAATACAAAAATACAGTGCTAAAAATGCAGCAGTAAAATACAATAGAAATCCTGGGAATTGTAGTTTCTTGTGGCCCCAGAGCTGTTTTTCTGACATAGAGGGCTCACAGAACTACAGTTCCCAGGATTCTCCTAGCACTGAGCCAGGGGCAGTTAAAGCGGTCTCAAACTGGGTTGTTTCTGCAGTGTGGATGCATTGTTTGCATTATGAAAAGGGAGGCGGGGAGGGAGGAGAAGGAGATACAAGGCAGCGCCCCTCTTTGTTGCAACTGTTCCGTCTACAGGAGACATTTATCACGGAATAATAATAATAATAATAATAATAATAATAAATGATTTATCACTAGGAATCCGGGCGGATTACAACAGTAAAAATGCATTAAAAATATATTTCCCCCAGCAATTGTTAACCCTGGCCTATGTTTGCTCCGAATTGGTGCAAAGCCTAATAAGAACAGCTTTAATAATAATAATAATAATAATAATAATAGGATTTATTTATATGCTGCCCAGTCACTGGGAATCCGGGCGGCTTACAACAGAGGGGATAATATAATAGATAATAGTCAATAAAAAAATACTTTTGCGCCATTCTTTATTAATCAACCTACATGTGTGTCTATATATTTATGTATATGTGTATATATGTGTGTGTGTATGTATATATATATATATAGGCTGTCTATATATTTATGTGTATTTGTGTGTGTATATATATATATATATATATATATACACACACAGCCTATACACACACACACACACACACACATATATATATATATATATACATGCATATGTGTGTGTATATATAGATTAGCATGTGTGTGTACATATGTGTATGTGTATATAGCTGTGTATCTGTATATATGTGTGTGTGTGTGTGTAAAATACTATCATCATCATCATCATCATCATCATCATTTCTTGCTCACTTCTCCCTATGGAAGGGAGACAAAACAAAATGGACGCCATCGATTCAAAACACACGATTAGGCATTAACAGAGAGAAGAGTGATGATGGTCACATAACGCGAACGGCGAACAACGACGACGCTGTGACTGCGGCGCCTGAGGGAGGGAGGGAAGGGGCGCGTCACGTGACTTTCTTTTCCAAATCATCATCATCATAACAATGTGCAATAAAATGGCGGCTGCCTCTCTTGTGTAACGCTCCCGTCTTTTGTGTGTGTGTGAAGTGTTTTATAATCCCCTTCCTTCTCTCTGTGTGACACACACTGTGCTTATCATTATTATTAAGGAGGCCTGGTGGAGCTGTGTATGCCCGCTTCCTGCCTCCTTTCAGACGAAGCGCCCTTAAGGCGGGATGGCTCTGGATAGGGAGCGCTTCCAGGTCTGGAAGCAGCACTATAGGGCCCCTGTCTCTTGGTCCTCCTCCTCCTCCTCCTCAGTCAGGGCTCCATTTGGCAGGCTGCCTTTGAGAGGGAAAGAGACAGAGACCTCTGAGGCTGAGGAGGAGGAGGAGGCTGGCCATCCCTACCCCTGGAAGAAGAGAGAGAGATACATATAGATATAGATATACTGTATGTGGTAAGAAGGAGAAGGAGGAGAGCAGCAATGCAGGAACACAGCAGCAGCGACAAAGGAAGAAGAGGGAGGAGGGTTCAGCTTCAGAGAAAATGGCGACTGGGGGAATAAAATGAGGCAGGACGTTTGCACAATAAAAATAGGTCTGTCTGGAAGGAGCTCAGGGCACAGAGGGAAAGGTCTTTGAGGAAAGAAGCAGCTCTTCTGTGTTATTCCTTTAAAATGTAGATCATTTTGGTTTGGGAAGGAGGTTATTTGTCTTGGGAAACAAGGAGAAAGAGTGGGATTGAAAAAATATGAAGCAGGACGTTTGCACAATAAAAAGTATGTCTGTCTGGAAGCAGCTCTGGATATAGCAAAATATCTTTGAGGAAAGAAGCAGCTCTTGTGTATTATTCTTTAAAATAGATATCACTGGTTTGGATTATTTGGTTTTGGGAACGGGAAAGGAGAGAGTGATATCAAAAAATATGAAGCAGGACGTTTGCACAATAAAATATGTCCGTCTGGAAAGAGCGCTGGGCACAAAAATAAAACAGAATTGAGGAAAGAAGCAGCCCTTGTTTCTTATTCTTTTAAAAATGTAATAACTGGGTTGGAGTATTTAGTTTAGGGATGGGAAAAGGGGGGTGCTATGAATAAAAAAGGGGCAGGACGTTTGCACAATAAAAATGTCTGTCTGGAAGGACCTCTGTCCACAAATGGGGAAACATTGAGCAAAAAGGCAAGTGCCATTTCTTATTCTTTGAAAGGGGCTCTCACTCTGGTTTGTATGTTTTGGTTTAGGGATGGGGAAGAAGAGGGTGGTATCTATGGAGGGAAACAATAATGAGGCAGGATGTTTGCACAATAAAAAATGTCAGTCTGGAAGGAGCTCTGGGCACAGAGGAAAACCTCTTTCAGGAAAGAAGCAGCTCTTGATGCTTCTTTTTTCCCCCCCAAAATAAATCACTTGGTTGGATTTTTGGATTTTCTTGGGATGGGAAAGAAGAAGGTGGTGTGGAAAAAAATGTGGCAGGAGGTTTGCAGAGTAAAATATGTCCATCTGGAAGGAGCTCTGTGAACAGGAGGGAAATACTTGAGACAATAAAAAGGCAAGTCCTATTTCTTATTCTTTAAAAAGGACCAACCTGGCTTGGATTGTTTGGTTTGAGGATGGCAAAGGAGAGAGGTATGTATGGGGAAAAATAATGAGGCAGGATGTTTGCACAATATAAAATGGCCGTCTGGAAGCCCCTCTGTGCCCAGAGAGAGAAACATCACTGAGAAAAGAAAAAGGTCCTGTTTCTTATTTGTTTTTTAAAAATCACTTTTTTGGAGGGGGATTTGATCTGGGGATGGGAAAGGAAAGGGACTGTGGGGAAAATAATGAGGCAGGACGTTTGCACAATAAAAATAGCTGTATGGACAAAGGAAAAAAAGCATAATTGAGGAAAGGAGATGCTCTTGTTTATTATCCTTTACAAATATATCACTCTGGCTTGGATTCTTTTGGCTTGGGGAGGGGAAGGAAAAATGATGCAGGACGTTTGCACAATAAAAAAATGTCCATCTGGAGGGAGGTCTGCACAGAAAAAAAAATATCCATGAGAAAATAGGAAGCTCTTTTTGCTTATTTTGTAAAAAAATTACTCTGGGTTGGATTTTTAGTTTGGAAATGGGAAAGGAGAGAGCGCTATGGAAAAATAATGAGGCTGGACGTTTGCACAATAAAAATCTCCGTCTGGAAGGAGCTATGCAAACAGAGAAAACATGGTTCAGGAAAGAAGGAGCTCCTGTTTTTTGTTTTTAATTTGGCTTGGGGATGGGAAGGAGAGGGTACCTCTTCTTTGTTAAAAACATACATGGCTTGGATTTTTAGCTTGGGGATAGGTACTGTGGGGGGAAATGAGGCAGGGTGTTTGCATGGTAAAAGTCTCCATCTGGAAGAATCTCTGCATAGAAAAGCCTATCATTTCTCTTGTTAAAAATATCACTTTGACTCAGATTTTCATCTTGGGATTGGGAAGGAGAGGGGAGCCTTGACAGCCCCCATACGGGTTGCCTTCAGCTGTGAGGCAAAAGCTGCCACCCCCTGCCCAGTTACCAAGGAGAAGGCCTATACAGTATAAAATTGCCAGAGATTGAGAAACTTTGGGATTACACTTCCCAGAATCCACAGCCATTATGGCATTTGGCTGGGGATGGCCTAAGAAAGTTAGGTTTCCCAAATGGTAAGCTGGACCATTGTTGATGAGACTGCAAGGTTGTTTTGGATGTAACTGATGAACCTTTCTTGAGGGCCTTCTGCAGTAAATTTGCTTGTTTTCGGTAAATGAAATGTTTACTTGAGTGTGGTTAAATTGGCTCATCCAGGCAGGACTGTCGAAACCTTGGGAATTCTGCATGCAAATGTATGGGATCTCTCTCTCTCTCTCTTACTTAAATCCACGCACACACAGCCACTGAGTGCCATGAAGATAGGTAAACTTGTACTTTCCAGTTATACTGGAGTACAGTCCCTTAAATGCTTTATAATTAGATGGAGCTTATAGGAGATGTGCGGATTCTTCACTGTGGTTTTTAAATTGTAAGCATTAGCCAAGAGAGCACCAACAGAACACCAGCAAGCAAGTCTGTTGCTTCAGCTGGATATGACAATGGAGGCAGCAAAAATAGACAAGGACGGCCGTTTGGGTTTTATGCTGAGCTCAGTGATAAAACCTGATAAAAGGTGTATGGGGGGATGTTGGTACCAGGTTGTTTCCCACATTCTGAAGTACACTCTGTATCCACAAGGAATTTTTTTTTTAAGTCATTTGATTTAAAAAAAAAGCTGGTTTAAACCACCCAACCCTGGGGGCTATACACCTATCATTTACTCTCCTGAAAACCTGGGAACACTTGTCTGAGACAAGGCACCATCTCTGTAGAATTGAACCGGTACAAACACACTCATGTTGTTGATAATGGTGTGCAAGCGATGTCACAATTAGTGTGGTCCTGACTTTGTCGTCTTTTCAATTGCAGGTCAACACATGTCTCACCCTCCGCTGAAGCTGTTCCAAGAAAGGAAACAACTAGCCACCATTTGAAACTAGAGAAAAAATTAAGGCTGTAGTTCTCATGCTTCAAGGAGAGGTCGCCATGGCATCTGGGGTTCCTGTCAAGGAGCTGAGTCGGGAAGCCACTTGTCTCATTTGCTTAGAGTACTTCAAAGACACGGTCATAATTGAAGCTTGTGGGCACCATTTCTGCAAAGCTTGCCTCACTCGATACAATGGGGAATGCAGTACGAAGGCTACCTGCCCACAGTGCAGTGGAAGAATTCAGCAAAGCAACTTCAAGCTAAGCTGGCAGCTGTCAAATATAAATGTTGTTAAACTTGAGGAGGCAGAGAAAACAGATGGGATGGTTGTGTGCAAAGAGGAGGAGATTCCCATTGCCTTGGGGTATGACAGGCCGAGGGAGTTTCCGGATCTTGGCGAGTTTCCTATGGATGAGACCTCCCAAGAGCTTAAGGTAAGAGCACTGTATATTCCATACAGTTATTCTCACCATATTCTAGTGAGCAATCTTCCTCCAGTCAAGTATTTTCCAAATATACTGGAGTACAGTTCTTCTGAGATACTGAACTGTCAGTACTAATCAAGAAATGTGTGCATGGATGACCTCCTCTGCCCTAGTACCTAGACAATGATAGGCAGGGTGGGTCTATACTGAAAATACTCCGGATTGCTCCTGGAGTATTTCTGGTCGCTGGAGTTGTCCAAATTCTCGCTCCCTCCCCTTAACGTCTGCACCTGATGACTCTGGAGTAGTTTTCCTCGTGTGCTCCCCGCACTGGCGCATGAGTTACTCACTCTGAGATTGAAACACGTGGTCACTAGCTGGGGGGGGGGGAAGAAAGGAAAGGGGGGGGGGGGGGGGGGGGAGGGAAGGGGGGGGGGGGGGGGGGGGGGGGGGGGGGGGGGGGGGGGGGGGGGGGGGGGGGGGGGGGGGGGGGGGGGGGGGGGGGGGAGGGGAATGGGGGGGGGGGGGGGGGGAGGGGGGGGCACCTTGTGGTGACCTCAGAGGAAGTGACTTATTTTATTTGTTGTGGCAGTGGTGCCATGCTGCACAGCAGGATGCTGTGTAAACAACTGCAAAGCTTGCCTCACTCGATATCATTCATTGAAGTTCTGGATTTTTCTGGAAGATCCAAAGCAAAAGGTAAGTTAATTCAAACTGGTTTTAGGGAGGAATGGCCTGGATTTGATGTAGAACTGACCTTCCCTTGTAAGACAGTCCACAATAGAACCAGGGCTTTGGCCCTGCCCTTGAGGACAAGTCATGGCGAGGCCAAGGGGAAACAGGTTTATGGCCGTATAGACATACCTACATGGTGTAGTGGCTTATGCATTGGCCTGTGACTTTGGACACATAGTTTGAATCCCAGCTCAGCTATGGAAACTTGCTGGGTGACCTGGGCAAGTCACACTCCCTCAGACTCAGGATGGCAGGGGCAAACCCCCTCTGAAGATGTAAGATAATGATTGAGTTCTGGCGCAAACCCAGAGCTGAAGAACCAAGAACCAAGGAATGTGCTTTAAACATAGCTAAATGACCAAACAAGATGGGCCGCGCAGGCATGATGTGACGAAGGTATTTGGCAACCGAGGCAAGGAAAGTCTGAAAACTTGGAAGCTGAAGCGGGGTGCCGTCCAGGTGTGACGAACTATGACCGGGAAGAACTTTATCTCCTGAGTTCGCCATATGAGGAACTGACAGGACAATGGAGGACTTTGAACAGAACGGTGTGCTTTGAACACGGATTGATCTGAACAACCTGTCTGTCCTCCCAAAAGAAGAAGTTGAGTAAGGGCTGCAATATTGCAAGACTTCAGCACCAAAAGCCGAGAGAAGAAAAAGTATAAAGACCCTGCTTTCATCTTCATTTGTTGGACCAACCGCGGCAACGGTGTCATCCCAGCCTTCGAGAACAACGATCAGTGTTCGGTGAAAGGAAAGTGTGTGTGAGTATGTGTATGAATGGTGTGAGTGAAAGAGCTCTTGATAATCAATGTTGTGTTTTACTTGTGTGATTCAATAATGTTACATGTATGGTGTTTAACCAAATTTGGTGTCTCAATGTCTTTCTCAGCCTGCTGTGAATGGTCCACGGAGGGAGAGGTTCTCATCACACGCTCTCAGGATAAACAGGTTGCCCTTACAATCTTGGCATAACAAAGAAACTTGCCAAGAGAACCCCATGATAGTTTTGCCTTATGGTTGCCATAATCAGAAAGACGTGTGCACACAACAAAATATCCTGTAGATTCATGAACTTATATACCTACCAAAGGAAACCTATGGGGTATGCCTTAAGGCTGTTGTGTTTTAATGATTAATGTTAATGCATTTTCATCTTCTGTAACCTGTAGTACCATCTTAATTCACTAGATGGAAGACGGCTTTAAGTGGGGAAGAGAACTGCAATCAAGAGTAAGCGTTTTCATTTTGCAATTAGGCAGCTGCGCTTATGCAAGAGATATTAGTGGATGAACAATAGGTAGGTGCTTTCTGCACCGCATTGGGACGTCCCCGCGTACCCATTTAAAAAAGGGGCGTCTCTTATAGACGCCCCTGGGCCTAGTACGGACTCCGTCCGTACAAGATGGCGCCGGCCTTCACATGGCCGGCTCCTCTTTGAGTATCGGACGCTGAGCGTCCGTACGCGTCGCGCGCTTGTGACGTGCGAGCGCGCCCCTGGGCCTCGCTACGTCGCAAACGCGACAGAAAAAGAAGTCCATTTTGGAGCTTCTTTTTCGGTCCGCGCGGGAGTCGGGCCTTGTGAAGGTCCGGCTCCCCCTCACTACTGCGGCGGCGCAGACCGCGCAAAGCGGCGGTCTGTACACCCTCGAGGGTGACTACCTTTGCCTAGTGAAAGAAGAGGACGGGTGGGTGAAGAAGGAAGAGCCCAGATTATTACCTGAAGTGTAAAGCGAAAAAAGACCAGGAAGGGGTGACAGTTTAGGATTAACATAGGTAAGCCCTAAAAAGTTGGTTACTCTCTGTTAGCATGATTGATAGAATATGAAGATACAATGTTGTAATAGCAAAGTACAAAACCACTATAAATATGGACCCTTTAAATTCATAGGCAAAGTATGTTACATGAACAGAAGAAGGGGGTTGCTGTCATATAATTATAGCAACAATGCCTCTAGATTGTTTCTCATTGAAAGCAGTTGAAAAGACTTCTTCCTCTTGCATGTCTTCTAGAACCTGGTATTTGGTACAAAATGAAAGTTTAAGAGATGTCTAAAATATTCTTGCAAGTTCAGCCTAGATATTCAACAGTTTTAAAAACCACCACAACAGTTTAAATGTCTGTTATAAATCAGCATGAATATCTTAAACAAGAGGAGGTGCCCAATGATCTATCAGTTCCCAGAAACAGTGAGTATACAATAAATGGGTACACTGCAACTAATGATCAGCTAAAAGACAGAAACTTGAAGTTACTGATTTCATTGTAGAAATCACCAGAAGTAGTGAATTCTCCAAGACAAAAATCAGAAAGCATTTAGGCTTGATGTTCATAAAGCATCAGTGGGTTAGAAATAGAGGTGAAGGACATTCTGTCAGGTTTGGGAGAATCAGGCCAGGAGAGGTTACTTTTTAAAGCATTGTGACAAGAGTGGCTAGGCAGATCCTAGGGTCAAAACTCGCTACAGAAATAATCCAGTTTGAGACAGCTGTAACTAACTGTCTGGCTCAATGCGATGGAATCCTGGGAACTGTAGATTTGGTGAGACATTTAACCTTCTCTGCAAGAGCTCTAGTGCCACAAAACTACAGTTCCCAGGATTCCGGGCACTGAGCCAGGATAGTTAAGAAGTCTCTAACTGAATTATTTCTGCAGTGTGTTTGGGCCCAAAGAGTTGGAAGAGACTACAGGGTCATCCAGTCCGAACTCATCTGCCATGGAGGAAGACACAATGAAAGCACCCCCAACAGAAGCCATCCAGCCTGTTAAAAACCTCTAAAGAAGGACGCCACCATTCCTCCAGGCAGTGTCTTCCACTTGTTGAAAACCTACTGGCCTGTACTGTCGGCGGATACACACCGCCATTTAGTACATATAGGATACGTATGGTTGGAAGGGGCGTTGCTTCCGCACCCCTAACCCTAGTACGTATCCTATACGTACAAGATGGCGGCGCCCCTTCTACTGGGCGCCGCCATCTTTAGTACTGGACGCACCACACGTCCAGACGTGTCCGGCGCTATGATGTCGCGAGTCGCGCCAGGCGCCTTGCGACTCCATGGTGGCGCCGCAAAAAGAAGCTCGAAAATGGACTCTTTTTTTCTGCTCCTGGCGGGGAGCCGCGCGGTTTGGCTGCTGCGGCTCCTGCGGAGCAACAGCGCGACGGGGGACCGCCCAAAGCGGCGTTGTATCCCGCCACAGACGCCAAGATAAAGCTGCTTCGAGTCTCTTTGGAGTATGCTGTTTTAAATGATGTGCATTCTAAGATCCGAAGCCTGCACCAAAGCGCACTCAGTCTTAGGAATGGAGTGGTGTGGCATGACCTCCGACTCTTAATCCCATGACATTAAAAGCATACTCCAAAGAGCTCGAAGCATTTTATTTTGGCAGTCTGTAACAGCCACTGTCATGAAGTTTTGTTCATGTCTAGTTTTTCTGGAGTTCAAAACAGCTTTCCCTCCCACCCACAACATGATATTCCATTCAATATTAAACACGGTATCATGTCTTCCTTAACCTTCTCTTTCCAGCCTAAACATACCCAGCTCCCTAGCCTCTCCTCATAGGGCATGGTTTCGAGACTTCAGGGCAGCTAATCAAGTCACAGAAGCCAGAAGGGGCCTGTGGAGGATCAGAAAGTAATAAAAGTAGAAGTAGTGTCTGAGGAAATTCAGATAAGAGACAGACCCGATTTATGGGCCTTTTTTGCCACCCTGTCACTGCTAGGGGTTCGCGTCATACCGGCCTCACCCTAGCACGTGACTGGGGGGCGTCAAAATGGGGCACCTGTACATATGGGCGCCGCCATTTTACGTGATGGACGCGTACGTCTGCACTTCCCGCACCTTTGTGATGCTGCACAGTATGCCATTGGCGCCTTGCGGCGTCACAACCGTGCCGCAGAAAGCATCTGCTTTTTGCGTGTTCTTTTTCTGTGCGAGGGAGCTGTGCAGTTTGTCTTCTGTGGCTCCCTCGCACAGCAAACCAGGGCAGCTGGAGACCCACCTTTTGTTGGGGGTCTATATCCTGCCAGAGTTAACGGAGATCCCACAGAGAGAGGTTTAAGTGTGAGATCCTAGCAGGCCCTTAAGAGGAATGTTGTTGTGTGTGGTGGTGATGTGATACAAGACTCGAGAAGGTGTATCTGAAGGGGAACTATTTGTTACATATTGGCTATGAGCTGACACTATATTAACTAAGTATTATTGAGTTGGAAAATAAATACGACACTTATACCGTTATTTGTTTTCATATAAGCACTAAGACAATCTGTGTGCTTATTATTCAGAAGCGGCTACCATTACACTAACCTATTTAGATCTGGAGTAAGCCGTTGGGGTTCTTGAGACCTCTGACACAAAAGTGGGTGTCTGACAAGGTTAAGTAGAAGAAAGTGTTGAGGAAAGGACAGGGGCAGAGCTTTCTTTCAAGGTGAAACTGAGAGCCACTCTAAGAAGGGTCTATCCCTGACTGTCACAGGCATACTTAACTAAGGGCCGGTACACATTGGCGGCGAAATGCCACCCCTATTTGCTGCGCAGTGTTGCTGCAGCAATCAAACCGCAGGGCAAAAATGCGCAGCAAAAAAGAAGCTGCCTAAGAGCGGAAGGGGTGCTGCCATGACACCACTTCCTGCCACGATATCTAGTCACTGTACGGCAGCATTGTCATCATGGCGGCCCCCATGTGGACGGGAGGCTGCCATGATGCCAGTGTCCATACAGACTAAGGTTCCAGAGCGTGCGGTTGCTGTACACTCCTGAACCCTGGAATTGGCACCACCACGCTGCTTCCTGCCCGTGTGTGCCAACTAAATATGTAAAGGGATCTTGTAACACCTTTAATACTAACTGAAAGAAAGACATCGGTAGCATGAGCTTTTGTAGACGTGAGCCTACTTCCTCAGATACATGTAGCCTCATGTCCATGAAAGCTCATGCTACCAACTTCCTTCTTTCATTGAAGTTTCAAAGATGCTACAAGATCTCTTTGCGTACTGATTTTCCAGACTAACATGGCTATGTCTTTGAATTATACTTAATTAAGAGCTGATACAGCATTCTGGTCTATATTTTTATTCTCTGTATGATGTGAACTTTTAGCTATATGTGTTTCGGCGAATCGGACTGAACATGGTGGAAAACGACATTTGGAGGCAAAATTAATTACTTATTTATCGGTTTTATACCTCACCATTTTTCCATCCATTAAACTACCCCTGTGAGGTGTGATTCAACCTTCTTTTGACCTGACATCTGCTCAGTATAATTGCCACATCCATGTTTGTATTATTATCATTGCATTTGATTTCAATACCTCCCCCCTCTTGTTTTAATAGATGATTGAAAATGGAATGGGAGCCACCATAAGCCGCAAGGGCCGTGGAATTTCGTGGCGGCACAAAGAAACCTTGGATCTCCTGGACATTTGGGGGGAGCAGAAAATCCAGGACCAGCTCCGCAGCAGCCACCGAAATATCGATTTCTTCGAGTACATTGCCCAGGAGATGGCAGTTCGAGGTCATCGCCGTACTGCCATAGAATGCCGTTCCAAGACCAAAGTAATGCGACTGGAATATAAACGTGTGATTGATCACAATTCCAGGCCAGGAAGCAATAAAGTGACCTGCCCTTTTTACAAGCAGCTGCACCGCATCCTTCGCGGGGATGCCAGTGTAACACCCAAGCGGGTTTCACGAAGCCTAAATCCCAAACATCAACCAAATCAGGGGGTTATACCAGATCCCCCCACTCTAGAGGAGCACTTCTTACCTGAAGAGCTCAGCATTATTAACATTGGAGAATATTTCAAAGACGAAAGCACTGGAAGGTTACTGGAAAGCACAGGTAAGCATGACTGTGGCTGACTTTGAAGTAATTGTCCTGTTGTGTAATTCTAATAGTTCACTGTAACCGTATTAAGAAAAAATGATTGAGTGGGATTGTTTTTGAGAGCCTAGTTTCATGGGTTTCATGCCATTTATGGAGAAAGTTCCAATAAGTACCAGTGATTTAGACTTGAGTTGATTGACCCATACTCAAGTCCTAGGAAAAGCTTTAGAAGACTTCTCCGGTGTATAGTGGGGACAGGCTGCTGAGTAGACCTCAAACCCCTGTCTCAAGCCCAGACCTCAGGGCATGTTTCTCGGAGGGGGATGGCAAATAGTGATAGCAATAACACTTATATTTTTATATCGTTTTAAGTGCTAAGACTTTCTAATCAGTTTACAATGTGTATGCCAATTGCCCCAACAAGCTGGGTACTCATTTTACTAACCTACAAAAGGATGGAAGGCCAAGTCAACCTTGGAACCCTGGGATTGAACTCACAACATTTTGGCTGCTTTACCAGCATTTAACCACTATGCCACCAGGGTTCCAGATGCATTAGGCAATGGGCTTAAGGCAGGGCTTGAGGTCTACTCAACAGCCTTTCCCTGATGTGCATTGAAGGAGCCTTCTAAAACTTTTCAAAAGCTTTAGAAGGATCTTTATGCCTCAACAACCCCCCCCCCCGCTTTATTTCTGTTAAAGTTGGCTCCCAGATTTGAGACCTAACAAGACTTGTCTTGAAAGTATCTTGTAACGATTTGAGACTTGGAGTAAAAAACTTGAATACATCACTGATAAGAACAGAATTAAATGTTGGTCTTTAACCAGTATTACTGTATATACTTGACTGTAAGTAAAGGACAGGTTTGGGGCCCAGAATTATGGATTTTGATGTGACCTGTGGATAAGTCGATGATAAAACTTCGGAACATGTTAAAAAGGAATGCTAAAAAAATGTTTAAAAAATGAAGCAAGGGAACATTATGAAAAAGAATGTACAAAATTACAACAGGTATAACTGCTTGTGCTTACGCTAAAGGCTGGGTGTTATGAAGAGGGAACGATGGTAAAAGGTAGCTGTGCAATATGGGCAGAGAGACAACCAGTTGTGGGCAGGGCTAAGAAAATGCACACATATCAGAAAGAATGAAAAGGAAAAGCAAAGGAAATTAGCAGTGATTATAGCCTTTAATTTTGAGTTGGTGCTTCTTTTAGGTGTTCCCAGGACAGACCAAGCTCTCACCTTCCATAACTCTACTTAGAGAAGGGGGTGGAACCTTTTTGGTAAGAGTTACAGTACTTATATTGACCCATGGATAAGTCAACCCAGGATTTTTGGGTCAATGTTTGGACTGAAATTTCTAGACTTCTACCAAATAACAATTTTAATTCATTATTGTACAGTAATTAGTGCCAATTCTACCTTGGTATTTGGGTGCAAAATAGAGCTTCAGAACTCCCACTGAAGATTTTTAGCTTACACAAGGGATGATTCAGGCTTTGGGGAGATTGATGGTTGGTATGACAGTTCATTTTAATTTAGGCTGGATGCTTCTGGCTATGTGCTTGATTTTTTCTTCAGAAAATACAAGAGATGGAATTATGTCTGTTAATGGCACTGAGGAGGAAATGGTGGATGCAGGTGATAACAATGTTGTACAGACTGAGGAAGAAGGCAGCAATGGAGTCAGTGGTAAGAGTTCAATCACTAGCTATTGTACTGAAGGGTGAATTGAGGAGGGTCTTGCTTTGCAGTGGATTGTCAAAAAAATCACAACATTCCATGTGCTAATGTTATTGTGATTCTTTAATTTGTTTTACTTTGTTGTGCAATGCATTTTTCTTCTGTAGTGGATGAGCAGCTCAAATTTATGACATTTCTCTTGTTCAAAATGGAATTGTTTGGCCCATTTTAATTTATCCTAAATCTCTTCCTTTGTTTTCCTCTGAATTTTGTCTCAGGAAAAGAGATGGAATCTCAGAGGCCACAAGTAAGCCCTGAGCCTCAGGAACTACCAAACAATGTGGGTATGTATTATGTGTGAATAATTTATCTCACTCTCTGTAACATTATTGATATTCAAGAACAGGACCTTCCTAACTCCTTGAAACAGGACTCAATACAGATAGCTTTGTGCTTCACCTTTTCTACCTCCTGGCCCTTTACCACAGACATGGAATAAAAAAATTAGTAAACAACTTTGGTCCAAAACATACTGCAGAAATAATCCAGTTTGAGACAGCTTTAACTGCCTTGGCTCAGTGCTAGGGAATCCTGGGAATTATGGCACAGAGCTCTCTGACAGAAGGCTAAATGTCTCACCAAAGTACAGTTCCCAGGATTTCCTAGCATTGAGCCACGGCAGTTAAGGTAGTCTCAAAATGGATTATTTCTGCAGTGTGTTTTACATCTCTATTAGTGCAGTAACAAAAATTGAATACTATTGTGAAATTAGATTTTCCTGTTGCAATTTCAGAGTTAAATGTGTGTAGGTGAGCATAACAAGCTGGAAGACATTTTTTTTTTTTTTTGCCTGTTTATGGCCGCAGTACTGCATCAGGAGAACTAGCTACTCCCACTCAGTTGCCTCACTCCATTTTACTCAACTGCAGGCAGCCCCCTGAGCCTGGCCATTTCTTGATTGGTGAAGAGAGGAGCAGCATTCAAACATTTAGCTGTTTGCCTACAGGTGGACACACATAGAATAATAGACCTGGAAGAGAATCTCAAGGGCCACGGTCCAGTCTCCTTCTGTCAAGAATATGAAATCAAAGCATCCCCAACAGATGGCCACCCAGGCTCTGTTTAAAAACCTCCAAAGATGGAGACTCCACCACACTAGAAGGCAGTGTCTTCCACTGTCAAGAAATCCTTTCAAATGTTTAGGTGGAACCTCTTTTCCTATAGTTTGAACCCGTTGTGCCAAGTCCTATTTTCTGGAGATGCAGAAAGTAAATTTGCTCCATCTTCAGTATGATATCCTTTGAAATATTTAAATAGAGCTATCATGTCACCTATTAACCTTCTCTTTTCCAGGCTAAACATATCCAACTCTTTAAGCTTCTTCTCATAGGGCATTGTTTCTCCTCATAGACCTTTCACCATTTTGATTGCCCTCCTCTGGGCACAACGGGGACAGGGAGAGGCATTTGCAGAAACATCCAGGAGTCCACTGGAGATCCCTGCAGATGATGCCATTACTCTGTCCAGTTGTAGAGAAATAGCTGGACGCTTTTCTGTTTCTTCAGCTCTCCACTGATCATGAAATAACTTGAATTGGAGCTAAGAAAAAAAGATGAGGTGGGAGGGCGGTTAGTTGTGCAATTGGTAAAGAATTTCATCCTCTGCAGCAGCCAAATAACAGTGAGTTGCTGTGGCTTAAGTGCAAGTTATGCCATCATAATTAACCAACAGAATGCCAGCCTATGTGCCTTGCATCAAGAGTTCATGGGGCCTTTGAAGTTGAAAGACTTCATGAACTTCTTCGCCAGGTTTCAGAAGGCAGGACCTCCCCTCTCACACCCACTTTTTCTCCACACCCAAATTGATTTACAAGGAGAGTGTGGTTGGTCAAGTTTGCTAGGTTTTGGCCCCTCCAGAGTTGCTTTAGGTCTGGGATGGGATCTTTCTTTTCACAAGTGGAAGTGAATAGAAGAAGGATGTTGGAATGAGGGGCTGTACCAGGGAGGCAGGGACTGCACTTTGACCACTCCTGCCCTATGTAATTGTTTTTATTTTGCAGAACCTCCTGCCACCAGTTCAAAGCCAACACCACCTCCTCCGGCCCGGCTATCTTTGTTGAGGAACAAGAAGAAGCGGGAAAGGGCCGAGAACATGTTTAATCTCTTTCTGGAGCAAGCCAGAGAAGACTCCACCAAAGAGCAAGAGGAGATGGTGCGTGACAGAGTGATGTTGGCAAGATTTTTGAGGGCCTTTGAACAAGATGCTGCAGATAGCAGAGAGGAGAGGAGACAGTGCTTGGAGGCTCTGCGTGCAAACTGTGAAGTCCTGCAAGGCATCGTCAGTGGCTTGAACAAGCTGACCGATGCTATTGCCAGCCAACAACTGGCTGGCCCGGGAAACCAGTCGGCATCTCGGCACCCACTGCTTTCTGCCACGCATAAGGAGAATTTGCCGCTCAGTCCCACTCTGGTAGTACGGAGTAGTTTGCCGCAAGAAGCATTGCCATCCCACCCTACCAGTTCTACCAGTACTGTACCAAAAAGTGTCCCCCGTAAGCCTCCACCTGTGACTCATGTTCCGCCTCGTGTTATGTGTAATCTTGGGTAACAGATGGGAGGGAAAACGTCTCCTTTGTACTCTTTTAAAAAGTACTGAAATGTAGGCTGGGATAAGAAGCTGAAGAAAAGGAAAGACTTTTGACAGCTGAGTTTTAATATAGCAGGGGCCTGGGATCATAAGAGAACTACTTCTAGGAGTGGTAGCCTTTGCAAAGAAACAGTTCTGAAGCATAAGCGTGCCCATGGTGCTAGGACACAAATCCCATTTCACTTAAAATTGTCTCCTCTCTTTGCATGCACTGACTATCAATGATTCTCAGTAGATCCTTCTCTGTTGCTATTGTTGCAGTAAAGAGGACCAACATAATAAGGGATGATAGTTCTGAAGGTGGAAGACAAAATGTGTTGTCCTCCTGAGTGATGCTGGAATTTGCCTCCCATCACCCTAAGCAAACACAGTGATGAGAAATAATGGAAGCTGCAGTCCAGCATCCAGAAGTAAACAAGTTAACCTAATTCCTGTTCTAAATGCCCCCTCACACTCCCAGAAGCAGCTCCCATGATGATCACCGGTCATTCTCCCCTGTGCACTGTATGTAAGTGACTGATTATGTATCTCATACACACATACATACTATGTTTGACAAAGGTATACAAATTGCAAGAAAGACAATTCCCACTAAAATTCCTCATGGTAATAGCTACTTGCCAGTGGAATGAGCTACCTCAGGAAGTGGTTAACTATCCTTCATGGGGTGTTTCCATGCTGGTTAGGAAGGCATCTGTTAAATGCTTTAGCTATGAATTTCCTGAGCTGGAAGAACTTTGGGCCTGATGGCCCTTTGGTGTCCTTGGCAACCAGTGATATCATTTAACTGGTTCACAACTGGTTGTTAAAATTGTTAGAAGACTCCAAGGCTTAGAGAAGTTTAAAAGGGGAGCCAAGTGAAGTAGAGGAAGAGGAAGAGATAAGTGGATACAGGGGATACAGAGAGGTTAGAGCATAAGAGGGAGGGAAAGACAATTCTCTGGAGACATGGAGAAGACCTAGGGATGGGGACTGTTTTTTAATTATTTTGAATGGCACTGCTGCTTACAGCTCTACAATTCCAGGCTTCTATGGAAGTGGGTAGGATTTAGCCTTCTAAATGTTGGGTCCATTAGGACTATTTTCACAACTATGGTTGTGATATCCTTCTGGAAGCTTTTCCATAAAGAGAATTAAAATTGAGAATTTGCAGGGCTGTTGTGGTACTCCACCTAATGTTGGACCCACAGTTCCCATCTTTCCTGTCTATTGGTCATGTTAGCTTAAGCAGATGGGAACAGGAATCCACCCACATTGGGGAGGGGGATGGTGGTTACAGGTTCCCCACCCTGCCATGTAGTGTTCTTCCTTAAAAATTGTGGCTTCATGAATGGAGGTACCAAAAAAGGATGATTTTTCCAGAAAAGACCAATTGCATCTGTAGCATATAGTAAGGTTTTGTGGACCACGTAAGGGTCCACAGCAAAAAGAGTAGAGCATAGGTGGGCAACATGTATGTGGCTATTGGACATACACTTGGACCACCATTATTGTTTCATTCCTTGCCGCTGGCAGCATAACAGTAATGAAGCTTTTCTTGTCTTGTTCTGCCAAAGATATATGCCATGACTGGCTTTCACCAACCTGGTACTCTGGCTGCGTTGGACTACAGTCATCAATCATCCCCGGTGTGGGTGATAGGAATTGCTGTCTTAACAGATTTAGAGTGAGCTGTGTGGTAGACGACTATTAATTTGTGGCAGTGGGCCAACTTCATAATGAAGGTGATCTTCAAATTGAGGTGTCCCCTTTCCAGTAAGGTTTCATGAGCCACTTCTGCATAGAATAAGGAATCACCTGCACATAAGTGATGGTTGTCATGTGAGTGCCAGGAAAAAAGCACCTACTTCCATGAATTGACCCTGGCCAGAAGTAACTTTCATGTCAGTAAATAAGCAAATGTAATCAGTTATCTGTTGAAGCAGGATGGAGTAAACATTCTGGCAAGCCTGCCCACTAAAGAACACTTAATAAGATGTGTACTATCCACAACTTAACACTGTGCATCTGATGAACTGCACCTAGGGCCAAAACAGATGGCCCAGTAAAGCAAGTTCTGGGCAGCGTGGTGTTTAGACACTGAATGCCCCCAAGACATCTTGAAGCTGCCCAGCTGTTTAGATGTGGGTGGCTTCAAGATGCTCTGGTGGCATGGCGTTTATACACTGCATGCTGCCAGAGTGCCTTGCAGCTGGCTTCAAGATGTTGCGGGGCGGTAAAAGCTGGCTTTTTGCCAGCTGAGAAAGGAGCAGATCTTTGCCACTCCTTTTTTGGACAGTTTCAAAGCGGATTGGGGCTGTGATGTGTGCTTGCTGTGGCCCCAATCCGGCTTTGGTGGTGAGTTGAAGCCACCCCTTTGGAGTGGTTTGTTTCACCCCTTAGTCTATGAAGGCTTATTCTACCAACTTCTTTCTCAGTCTCAAAGGTGCTACAAGATCTATTTGAACAACGGCTCAGTAAGGAAACCATGGTTGAGAGCAGAGAGAAGAGAATTAGTTAATAGTAACTTAGGGAATACCATGGTTGTGTCCCCAGGTGAAAGGCATTTCATAGGTAAATATGCAAGATTGAACTGGCTTTCCCAATTAAATCTGATGCTAGGAACTACTTTTCAAAATTCACAGTAAGTGCTACAATGGCAGACAGAGGGTTATTGTTTTGTAACCAAAAATTGCAACATTTTTCTTTATATTTTAATTTTGAAACCTACTTTTTGATAGTGATCCAAGTGAAATATCCAGTGTACATGTAGATGGAAAGCAACAAAGCCCAGATCTAGCTTTATCTCTCAACTCCAAACATGGGGCTTTGTGGTAATGTTGCAGATGAGGATGACACTGTAGAGTTATAGCTAAACATTGCCGTAGTATAAGGTGTTCAGACCTGATAGTTCTGTGTCTCTGAAGTCAGAGGATCTTCACAGTTTTGAACAAGATGTCTCTTTGTCTGAACTTGTCATTCTTTTGGAGTATGACATATTCCTAGAAATAATTATAGGAGCGTAAGACCCATCAGCAGTCTGGTATTATGGCTGTGTGGCTGGTAAGAGTATATAGCACTTAAGACGTTAACACCAAGCATCTAAATAACTGAAACGGAGCATTTGGAACATTGTGGGAGGACCAAGAGTTTGTCCTAGTTTAGTGCACTAGTGCTCTGAAAACTAGTTTGAGGGAATCGATTCTGTATTAGTAATAACAACTCTAGATACTAAAACAACCATGTATTACTTATTTGTTGATCCTGCCTACTTTTTCTCTCATTTCTCTTTGGTTGACGTTTAGATTGTAGGAGGCAGAGACCTGTACACTTCATATTCTGTAATGTGCCACACGCCCTGATGGCGTGATGATAATATTAAATAAATACTGCAAATGAACATACATCAGAATTCTGTTGATCCCGTTGTGATCTCTGTGGGCACGGCTGCATCCATAGGGTGCCCATTGTTCATTTCTCCAACTCTGCTTATCTGGACACACTCACCCGAGCCAACAGTTGCAATAGGGCTGCTGTAAGAGGGCCTCAAGCTGCCTGCTTGGGTGAGGATGTGAGCCAAGGTGAGAAGGTGGCTCAAGAGATGGGTGGTGAGATTGAGCAAAAGGGGCAACATGGGATAGTGGAAGAAGGTGGGAATGAAGAGGTTGTGGGGGTAAAAGGAAAAAAATATCTGGTTGGTTGTGTGCCTTCAAGCTGTTTCTGACTTAGCGCAACCCTAGGAGGCAAATCTGTCATGGGGTTTTCTTGACAAGATTTGTCTAGAGGTTTGCCATGGCCTTTCCCTGAAGCTGAGAGCATGTAAGATGCCCAAGATCACCCAACAGTTTTCAGGGCTGAGCTGGGAATTGAACCCTGTTCTCCAGAGTCATAGTCCAATGCTCAAACCACTACGCCAAGTTGAGGCACTGGGAAAAACAGGGAACGTAAAAACGGGAAAAACAGGAAACTGAAAAAAAGGCCAGGGGGGAAAAAAAACAAAGTTTGGAGATACTGGATTGTCAGAATGAAAACAGGGCTGCTGTTCCTTTAATGATTGTGTAGAAGTGGGGAATGCCATCATGTGTTGCTTTTACACTAAAGGGCCCACAGTTTGTATAATTTGGGCCTCCAAGTACCCCTTTCAAAGTAGTATCACAAAGGTCCCCTAAGAGTGTTAAGTGTATTTTCTCAGAAAGTAAGTACAAAGAGAGACTATCATTTTATGACTCCGTGGTTCCCACAACAACCATTTTGTGACTGCATCCACATTCAACCTTCTGTGACTACTGAATATACTCAGTACTTGGGCTGTGGGGGCGTTTTTTTGGGAGGGTGATGGTGGTGGATAAAGTATAGTCTTTGGTGTTTTTTAAAATGTGAAAATGGGGGTGAAATGTGAAAATGCTGATACCTATTTCTTTGCCCCAGTGGTCCTGGTTTGACTTCATATGTGTGGCAACTTGGGCTGGCTATTAGAAAGACAGGTATATACTGAATGTCATTCTGCAAGTGTCTCCTTCTCTAAAGCTGCATGCAGTGGATGTTTCTTTGAGGGGAGTATTTCAAAAATGAGAAGCCATGAATAGAAAAAGATACTGTCGTTATATAGACTAGGTAACACTGATCCTAATTCTGTAGGGAAGTTGAAGCTGAAGCAACAAGTTTCTTGTTACTGTTGTCTTAGGCCACTTTCACCTTACACAAAGGTCTGTGATGCCACTGTTCACTGCCATAGCTACATCCCCTGGAATCCTGGGATTTGTAGTTTGGTGAGGCAGTAGGACGTTGGTTCCCAAACTTTTGGGTCTCCAGATATTTTGTACTTCAACACCCAGAATTCCTGACTGTTGATCAATCTGGCTAAGGCTCTGGCAGCTGAAGTCCAAATCACCTGGAGGACCAAAGTTTGGGAACTGCCGCAGTAGGGCTTTTTGGGCAAAGAATTCTAAATATCTCATAAAATTACAAATCCCAAGACTCCATAGGATGGAGCCATAGTAGTTAGGGTTGCCAGGTTGGATCTGGGACAGGGTTTGTGTAACTTTGTTCCTGGACAGATTGTGGACTAGGACAAGGTACCATACGGTTCCATCAAGCCAAACAAAGGTAGCTGCTCTTTCTTAACCTGTCGGGTCAAACTTTCATCCCTTACAACATGACTGTAGCCTCCTCAGTGGAGAATGGTGGGGAAGGGGCACAGAGGAGCTCTTTTTCTTCTAATGGTTGCATGAGTTTGATGGAATCAAATGCCACAAACACATGGGCTTTATTAATGTCTAGTATGACTTAACTGGAAAGTTACACGTTTAAGATAGCAATATTTTGAACTGACAGATCCCAGTTTAATGTCAATGAAGTCTGTAAACTAGGGAAGCCCTAAAAGAACAGGGGAAGTGCCTGGTGTGGTATTTTAAATCAAAGTGCGGATAGGAAAATGTCTGAAAAAGAAAAGAATTAATAAAGTTAGAATATTAAAGAAATACATCAGGGTTATTGTGTGTACCTCTGGTGATTGCTTTGGCAACAGCAACATTGTGGTATGTTATACCACACAGCTGCTGCCACACTGCAGAAATAAAACTGTTTGATACCATTTCATGGCTCAGTGCTAGTTTGATTTGTAGTTTGGTGGAAGAAAGGTAGTGTTGTTTAGTGGTTTCAGTGTTGGATTATGATTCTTGAGACCACATTTTGATTCCCCACTTAACCATGGAAACCCTCTGGTTGACCTTGGGCAAATCAAGTCTCTCAGCCTTAAGAGAAGGCAATGATAAACTTCTTCTGAACAAATATTTCCTAGGAAACCCCATGATTGCCTAAGTCAGAAATGACTTGGAAGGCGCACAACATATATGCATGGGGCACCAGAGCACTCTTGACAGGGAAGGCTAAATATCTCACAACACCACAAATCCCAGAATTCCATAGCTTTGAGTCATGGCAGTTATAGTGTAAAGTTTGACATGGCAGTCTCAAACTGCATTAATTCTGCAGTGTAGATGCAGCCATAGAGGACTGTGATTCATTCTCAACCCCTGCAGCATCACTCACCTCACTGCCTGATCTTTCACATAAAGGATACAAGACCGAATTGGAATGTGAGACTCCTGTAGTATTTAAATAGTTAATGATCAGCAATTTGGTCAGCATTCTGAAGTTCATACAGAAAACCTGGATGCCTCACCACAGCAGCTGGTGCCTAAGGGGACTGGTAGGTTGGAGGGTCTGGTCACCTGAAGCGGTGTTAACTGCAGTATATACTTGACTAGAATCTTATATATAAATTGAGGGCCAAAATCATGGATTTTGATATGACCCATGGATAAGTTGAGGGCAAAACCTAGGCTCTAAAAGATGAAGCAAACAAAGGATCTAAACTTGCAGCAATTTCCAAACTTTGTTCCAGGTGTTTTGGACTTCAGTTCCCAGAAGCCCTAGACAGCTTTGACAGCAGTCAGAAACTGGGAGCTGAAATCCAAAACATGGAAGACCGAAGTTTGGGAAACACTGAAAGGAAAGCAATGCCAAAGAACATAAAAAATTACAGCAGGCATAACTGTGTTCATACTAAAGGCAGGTTGGATGAGAGAGTAGAGGGGGATCAGTGCTTCCAGGACAGACTTTGCTTTTCACTGCAGGATGGTTCCTTTTTTAATAAAGGTGAAAGTACATACTTAAATTGACCTGTGGATAAGTCGACTCTTGGGGTCCATTTTATGACTAACATTTCTAAACTTATACATGAGTGTATACAGCACATATAGTTTGTGAAGGTACATCCTTTATAAGGTCCAAGTACATCTTGCATTCAAGAGTTAGGTAGGCGGTGCCTCATCTGCCTAAACAGTAGAATCTCTCCTGGCCATATTCGTCATGTTTAGATGGACCCATGCAACGCAACTGGGTGCACTTTAATATAATTGTATTGGAGTTGAAAAATAGCTCTGTTCCTACACCAGACCTTTAGTGGGTGACTTCCAAGTTTTCATCCCTGCTGACTCCAGAGGATTGTGTTGCATTAAGTTCCCAAGTACAGTCAGCTTTCCCTATCCATGGATATTTTTATCCTCAGATTGAATCATCCATGGATTAAAAATATTTCTGAAATATATAAATTCCAAAAAACAAACCCTGTTTTTGCCATTTTATATAAAGGAAACTATTCTACTGTGCCACTTATTTTAATGAGACTTGAGCATCCATGGATTTTGGTATCCACGGGGGGTTCTGGTACCAAACCACAGCAGATACCAAGGGCCCACTGTATCTTTAAAAACCTAATATTCCTTATTATCCTTGATATTTATCTTATGTTCAGACTCCTTTTTATCTCTTTCACAAACTGGTCCAACTGTCAACCTTAACAGACATATTCCAAAGTTCTATCTCTTCCTCTCCCATTCAGAAGAAAAAGAATATTCAGAGAAATGGACACAGACACCTTACAGATGTCAGAAAGATTATTTTCTTCCATCAAAGCCTGTGTACAATGTGAAATTTCCAAGGGGCTCTCTTCCATGTCCCACACAATTTCTATCTGACTCGGGGAGGTACGTTCTTTCCCCTTTGGTGGGTTTACTGGCCAGATTCGGGCAAAGCTTGTGGAGCAAATAAAAAACGTGGAGCCTCCTCTTGACCCACCCACCATCCAGCCTCTTTCCTCTTTCTCTTTCTGTCCTGTGGCGAACGTGACTCTGGATCCAGACACGGCACATCCCAACCTCATGCTGTCTGATGATCTCAAGAGGGTGAGATGGGGAAGCAGGAAGCAGGACTTGTTCGATAACCCTGAGAGATTTGACTGGGAGCCCTTTGTGCTGGGCCATGAACGATTCTCTTCCGGAAGACATTGGTGGGTGGTGGAGGTGGAGGAGATGGAAAGTGGACCATCGGCAATGGAGACCACGCAAGAGTCGGTCAGGAGGAAGATTGAGACGGGCTTAAATCCAGAAGAAGGAAGGGACAGGGAGACAGAAGAGAAGATGGCTGCAAAGTGGGCAATGTGGGCAGTGGGAGTTGCCAGAGAGTCTGTCGTAAGGAAAGGAAAAGTCAACCTTAATCCGAATGGGGGAATTTGGGCTCTGGGGAAGGCCCCGCTGGACTCTCTGAGGACCCCACTCTCCTCTTATCAGGTCACGGCTTTCACTTCCCCAGAGAGGACCCCTGTGGGCCTGAGACATGAGATCCAGAAGATCCAGGTATCCCTGGACTATGAAAAAGGCCATGTGGAATTTTTTGATGCTGACACGAATGACTCCATTGCCACTTTCTCTCCAGCCTCCTTCTCCGGGGAGAGGATCCGTCCCTTTTTCTGGGTGTATTGGGGCGTGAGGTTGAGTTGTTGAACCTGAAAAAAGTCTTGGTGACTGTCTCTTCCTTCCACCATCATGAGAAAGAAAAAGGATCTGTTATGTAAGCAGCTTCCCCAAACTTGGCACCCTTCATGCTGCTGGACTATCATCTCCTCCCCAAAGCAGGAGGACTGTATTGTGTGGGGATAGTGAGAACTAAAATCCAATATATCTGGAGGGTACACAGTTGAAGAAAACAAGTTTTTAGCTTCATGAGAGGCAACATCCAAACTGTGATTTCTGAACTAGGCTATCAGACCCTGCAAAGAAGAAACGTGACAGAAAATAATAAATATGGAATCTTAAATAAACAGGTCCCAAGGTTTCTGTTCATTTCAGTACATTTCATTTTTGAAAAGATCTTAATGTTGGGCCACTTACAGATAAATCGGTGTGCGATCTGAATCAATGGATCAATTCAACAGCGGAGCATGGTTCCCACTACATTTGCTCCGGTCGCATTCCCCCCCCTCCAAAATAACCCACTTGTGGTTCTCATTCACCAAGGGTCTTGTGCCTCTAACCCTAGCGATTATGGAGGGACAAGCGTACTGTACATTAATGTGTGAATGAAAATATGCACACTAAATAAAACAAACATCTTTATTCATATACTATGTCAATTGGCGGTTTGTGCAATGTCTGTGTGTAGATGTAAAGAGGGGTCCTAAGAATAAAAGGTTCTGAGGTATCAGTGATGTAGATGATGCACCCTATGTTCCTTTCTCATCTTTAATAAACGTTTTAAGAGTTATAGTGCTATGATGCATTAGTGAAATGGCACCTTTGCACTATGGCTATCCTTGCTGAACTGGACAAATACTTGAACAAAACTTAAGAAATTATATGCTCTATTACTGGTTCCCAAACGCTGCAGCCAGCAACTCTAATGGCTGTGCTTGGAAGTCTAGGGCATTTTGAGAGGCATCCCACCTTATCATACCCTAACTCCCATTTTCCAAGGCTGTCAATAGAAACAAAGGCCTGGAGTTCTGGGATGTGTGTGTGGGAGAAAGATATGGGATGAAATGTGGCATAGTGGTTTGATTGTTGGACTATGACTCTGGAGACCAGGGTTCAGTTCCCAGCGTGGCCATGAAAACCCACTGGGTGACCTTGGGCAAGTCACACTCTCTCAGCCTCAGTCAAAAATCCACCAAACAGTGATACCTTTATTTGCTAGCCACAATACACAATATACATGGCTTAGTTTCAAAGCTCCACTGGCTTAGCTTTTTATGGGTTTTTCGGGCTACATGGACATGTTCCAGAAGAGTTTATTCCTGACGTTTCGCTGGCCTCTGTGACTGGCATGGAAGTGAGTGGGATATATATACACACACACACACAGTCTGTGTGAGCCTTGAGATCCCACCTAAACATTGGAAGGAACCACCTGGCAGCAAGAGCTGTTTGACAGTGGAAGACAGTCCCTGGGAGGATGGTGGAGGTCTTTAAACAGAGGCTGGATGGCCATCTGTCTGGGATGCTTCGATTGTGATTTCCTGCATGGCAGAATGGGGTTGGACTGGATGGCCCTTGGGGGCCCCTTCCAACTCTACGATTCTGATTCAAACATAGAGAAAACAGAGCGACAGGCCGCATCTGCAGTGCATACACAATCCGGTTTGGTACTGCTTTAACTGCCGGGGGCTCAGCGCTCTATGGAATCCTGGGAAATGCAGCTTGACTGGGGTTGGCTATAGCCAACTACAATTCCCAGAATTCCATATAGCACTGGCAGTTAGATAGGGATCAAGCCGGATTGTGAATGGACTCTTTTGTTCTTTTTTGGTGATGCTCAATACAGAGGCCATTTTGGAAGCAGAAGGCTGAAAATGTAGGACGCGTCCGGGAAAAAGAGGACGTCCAGTGAGTCTGCCACTCCCACCTTGGAGATGGCGACTGAATGGAGACACTTTCCCGCGCTTCTGCTACCGTTTCTCTTCCCCATTGGCTGAGAAAGTGAAGAGCTGCTTTCTCCCAGCCAATCAGAGAGGGGAGCTGGACCACTTTGGAACGTTGAGCCTCCTTCTGAGGCTGCTCTTTCCCTCTGGATCTGAGGCCCTTAAAGCAGCAGGTAATGGCTCTGCTCAGCTTTTATGGGGTTCTTCATGCAAGTCTCCTTGGGAGGCAGTAAGGCTTTTAAGGGCTGCAGCTCCATCCTGTGCAGCTCTGGGATCTGTAGGTTTTTTGGGGGGGGGCATTTAGGGTTCTCAGGATGCATCTACACTGCAGGAAATAATGCAGTTTGATACCATTTTAAGTGCTGTAGCTCCATCCTATGGAACTCAGGGATTTGTAGGGTTTTTATTGGGGGGGTTTAGGCTGTTTTATTAGAAGATGTAAATCATATCAAAGCCTAATAACTTTGGATTGTTAATGTTAGAAAGCATTAAAACATGGTCGATCAAGCTTTCTAATACAGAAAATAATGTTTCATAGTATTGGTCTAATAAGCAGGATTCACTTTTTTCATTAAAACGTTGGTGCAAATGTTTTAAAGGACAACAAAAGCAACTGGTTTAAACAACAACAACAACAACAACAACAAAACACAGGTTAAACCAAACCAAACCCTGAATTTTTTGGTTTGTTTTTGTTGAACCTTGCAAACAAGTTAGATTAGGTAAGACAAGGTTGCAGGCAACCTGGGTCCAAAACATGTTGCAGACCTAGGCTAAGGCTGTTTAATAATAATAATAATAATAATAATAATAATAAATGTGTTCAGTCTGGCGTTTGGTTCAGGCTGCAGTTAGCCTTAATGAGTGTAGGGCTCATTCAGCCTGTTAGAGAATGGGTCAAAGAAAGTGCATCCTTGCCATGCGTAGGATGGTGTGGGGGGGGGGAGAAGCAATGGCATTCCAGAGATAAGAGGTTCCCAGATTGTCCTGGGACCTGAAGATTGGATAAACAACTTGCTCAGTTGGCCTGGGAGCATCTCCCCCCTTTTCCTTGGGCCCCAGGCTCTGCAGGGTTGATGTTGACGTAGTAGCTTGCTGTGCTTTTAGGAAAAGAGAACCACATATAAGACGCCTGCGCACAAAGGAGCATTGCCTTGCAGAGCCACACACGCAGGACTGGCCCTTGTGCATGTAAGTTTTTGTCTTTGTTTATGCTAGTTTGCTTGAGACCATGGTTTATTTTTTTTTTTACCCTACTTTCTTAAACAGCTTTCTCGAACTCAGGACTGAGGTCCAAAACACACTGCAGAAATAATCCAGTTTGAGACCGCTTTAACTGCCCTGACTCAATGCTGGGTAATTCTGAGAACTGTAGTTTTGTGAGACATTTAGCCCTTTCTGTCAGAGAGCTCTGGTGCCACAATAAACTACAATTCCCAGGATTCCCCTAGCACTGAGCCAGGCAGTTAAAGTGATCTCAAACTGAACGATTTCTGCAATGTGTTTTGGACCTAAGTGATCATTTCGCCAGCTTCCTACCCAGAACCTTACAGTGCATCTCGAGTGTCGGGCTGCGGGTGCTACATTCAACAGCCAAAGCTGGGCTGTGAGTGTTACTTTCGGCCCTCCGCATCTGTGGCTTTTACTTTTGCAGATTTGATTATTTGTGGTTTTGCTTAATATCTTCTCTCTAGGAAATTCTTAAGACCTCCAGCGCAATTCTGCCAGAAGTTGACCAGAGTTGTGCTGGAGTTCCTAGGGAAAACACTTCTCTAGGCATTTGTAGGTCCTCCAGCATGATCCTATGATCAACTTCTGCACTGGAGGACCTGCAGATTTCTAGAGAGATGTCCTCTCAGGTAAAAAGAATAATGTTTTGTTTGTCCACATTCATGGGGATCCTTCAACCCTAACTCCAGTGAATGTGCAGGGACCACTGTACATAATAATAATTGTTTACCCTTCTCTCCCCATGGATCGAGGCAGGGAACAACAACAATTAACAGATACACTACATCAGTTAAAATACACATCGATTTAAAAGAAATGTGTACAATTTAAAAGGCTGGGATATATGTGTATTAAGATGACTCATATTTAAGATTCACAATTTAAAAATCCCTTTACCCTTTGCAGGAGAGAGCCATGGCATCTGGGAAAACCTTGGAGCTGCTTTGCCAAGGAGTGACATGCCCTGTGTGCCAAGACTACTTCAATGCCCCAGTGATTCTCAACTGCGGGCACAACGTCTGCCGAGGCTGCCTCACCCAGCAGCATCAAAGCAGGTTTGGCAACACCGCTTGCTGCCCTCAGTGCCGCAAAAGGGATGAGCAGAAGAGCTTCAGGCCCAACTGGCAGCTGGCCAAAATGGTGGAGCTGGTCAAGGAACTCCAGGGTGGAGAGAGAACTAAACAGCAGGTATGCACGATACACCAGGAGCCCATGGAGTTCTTCTGCAAGGAGGACCAGGTCCCCATCTGTGGGGTGTGCAGGAGGTCGAAAGAGCACCGAGACCACAACGTCTACTCCAGGGAGGAGGAGGAAACGGCTACCAAGGAGTTTAAGGTAGGAACACCTTGGCTGCATCCACACTGCAGAACAAATTAGGTTTGACACCATTTCAACTGCTGTAGCTCAGTGCTGTGGGAACTGTAGTTTGCTGTGGCACCAGAGCACTTGGACAGAGAAGGGTAAATGTCTCATGAAACTACACTTCTCAGAATTCCATAGTATTGAGCCATGACAGTCAAAGTGGTGTCAAACCGGATTATTTCTGCAGTGCGGATGCAACCCTAGTGGTGGTGGCACAGGGAGAGTTCTTTAAAGCATCATTTCTATTCTGTTCGTCAGCCAAAAAACCTGTCCAATCTGGGAAAAATGACTTTTCAGGGCAACCATTCCCAGAAGTCCCCAGCCAGTGTCACCAATGGCCATGTTGGTGGGTGGTATTCTGGGAAGTGTAACCCAAAAATAACTTTTCTGTTCTCTATAAGAACTTTACATTATTTGGCTGGAATTCTATTGGGGGGCGTTGTGTGCCTTTAGAGTTTGTTTTTTTTAAAAAAAGAAATTCATGTTTATATAATGGTAGAATTTAAAGATATAGCCATGTTGGTTAGTTAACACTCTGAAAGAAAGATGTTGGTAGCATGAGCTTTTGTAGACTTGAGCCTATTTTCTCACGCATCTGAGGAACTTACATACCATTTATATAAGATTTATTTCATCTGTCCCAAGTGTTACCATGCAATTATCAGTTTCTACATTTCACATGCTACATTTCATAATATAATCATTTACTAACTAAATTGGAACTAATTTCGAAAATCACAGAATCGTAGAGTTGGAAGAGACCACAAAGGCCATCCAGTCCAACCCCTGCCATGCAGGAAATCACAATCAAAGTATCCCCGACAGATGGCCATCCAGCCTCCGTTTGAAGACCTCCAAGGAAGGAGACTCCACTACACTCTGAGGAAGGAGTGTGTTCCACTGTCGAACAGCCCTTACTGTCAGGAAGTTCCTCCTAATGTTGAGGTAGAATCTCTTTTCCTGGAGCTTGCATCCATTGTTCCGTGTTCTAGTCTCTGGAGCAGCAACAAACACAAGCTGCTCCCTCCTCACATGACTCCCTCAACATATTAAACGGGCTATCATATCACCTCTTAACCTTCTCTTCTCTAGGCTAAATCCCCAGCTCCTTAAATTGTTCCTCATAGGGCATGGTTTCAGACCTTTCAAAATCCTCATCTGTCTGTCTGTCTGTCTGTCTATCTATCTATCTATCTATCTATCTGGTCCCCCCCAGGAACAGTCTAATGATTTATTATACCTTTCCTTTAGCTTTCATGTGGAATATTGCTTCTGTCTCTTTTATTGTTGTTGTGTGCCTTGAAGTCTTTTCTGACTTATGGCAATCCTAAGGCCATGAGGTTTTCTTAGCAAGGTTTGTTCTGAAGAGGTTTACCGTTGCCTTCCTCTGAGGCTGAGAGCATGCGACTTGCCCAAGGTCACCCAGTGGGTTTCATGACCAAGCAGGAATTGAATCCTGGTTTCCAGATTCATACTCCAACAGCCTAACCACTGTGCCATCCTGTCCCTCCTTTATATTCTCAGTCAGTATTCTCCAGGGGGTTGGACTGGATGGGCCTTGCAGTCTCTTCCAACGCTGTGATTCCAATTTCTTAACTAAAACCCTTTCCTTCAGTCATTTCTGACTTATGGCAACCCTAGGGCAAACCTATCACAGACTTTTCTTGTCAAGATTTGTTCAGAGGGGGTTTGCCTTTGCCTTCCTCTGTGGGTGAGAGAGTGTGACTTGCCCAAGGTCACTCAGTGGGTTTCCATGGCCGAGTGGGGATTCAATCCCCGGTCTCTATAGTTGTAATCCAGTGCTCAAGACACTACGCCATGCTGGCTGATGCACATAAGGATGTCCTTTCACAGGTGCTGCAGGGGTTATTATCCCCTTCTTCCCAATGCAGCACCTAAAGTCCACTCATCCCTTACTGTAAATTCCCTGAAACTGCTCTCTGCACAGTTATTTCATCCTTTGTGCCGATCAGGCAGGATCGGAGAAGGACGGCTATTTTACTGTAGCCACTGGGATAAAGAAGAGCATGAAAGTTCAACAATGGGTACAACAAGAACAAGCAAAGATTGTTCGATATATAATCCCAAATATTTAAATATAGTGCAAATATTAAATATTTAAAAGTGGGGAATTGGGGAGAGAAGGTAGAAATTCAGTATGAGGTTATAGGTCAGCTCTGGGCATTCTTCCATGCACCCCAAATTTCTTGTTGGTGTGCCTTCAAGTCATTTCTGGCTTATGGAGACCCACAGAGTTTTCTGAGTCTGAGAGTGTGTAACTTACCCAAGGTCACCCAGTGGGTTTTCATGGCTGAGTGAGGAATTGTAGATTTGCAGACTTGTAGTCCAACACACAAACCACTGCACCCCCTTGCCTCTCTGCATCCCAAGTACCACTGATCAAGAGCAGTTGTTTATTTTTACGTTGTCTTTTAGGCCAACTGCCATAAGACTGGAACCCATTCCAAAGCCATCCAGTACTTAAAGATGAAGAAGACAGAATTAGTGGAACTTTGCCAGGAGAAGGGGCTTGACAGGGAAGGCCTCAGTGTGGATGAACTGAGGATTATCCTCATCCAAGAAGCCAGCCAGCCAGAAACAGACACAGTGAAGCTGAATGCCAAGGGGACCCAGGGTCATGAGCCAGAACTGGAAGCCCAAAGAAATGGCGAGTGGAAAGAAAGGAGGCAATTTACAGTGCTAAGGAAGAGACAAAATGACCTGCTCACAGCTCAGGCTGAACAGCGGAAGAGTGAGTTGGAACGCATGTACCTTAAGGAGAAACAAGCAGATAAACCCATTCCATGGGTCTTCCCTCCTTTTTCCTCGGGGCAAAACCCGTTGCTCTTCCTTGCCGCCTTTGAGAGGACTAGCAAGCAGTGGAATATGTCTTTTGAGGACTCTATGAAATACCTAGTTGGCTTGATCAGAGGGAAGTTGGCCGAAGTGTATCATGCTATGCCCAAACAGAAGCCTGTCACTCTTCAGGCTTTCAAAGAGGCTGTGTTCAAACAGTTTATCTTCAATCCTGATCACTTCTATGAGAAATTCTGGGCCTTGAAACCCCAGCCTGGAGTGTCCTGGCTAGAATTTGGGGCAAAACTAGAGGAAACGTTGAACTGGTGGCTAGATACTGCCAAGGCTGATGACCGGGAAAAGGTGATCCACTTGATGGTGTTGAACCAGTTCTGTTCCCATCTCCCTAGTGATATACAGCACTCTGTTAAAGCAAAAGCCCCAAAGAACGTCTCAGAGGCAGCTGAAATCGCAGACCAACTGATGCTCAGTCAAGAAGACTCGGGAAGGAGAACTCCTCACCTGGGGAGAGAACAGGGCAGAGCATTTCCAACAAGTGAAGCAGCTGAAGGTCCTAAGAGAACAGAAATAGGCTCGCCTTCAGTTGAGCACCGGTTGAGCCTTAATGTGACCAATTCAGATCAGTTTAAGAAGAGACCCTGCCACAGCTGTGGGAAAATGGGGCACTTGAAAACTAGTTGCCCTTCTTCTCCCAAGCATATATATAGAATAACCGCATGCCATGTCAAAGGGGAGGAGTGGAGCCCCACCAGGCCCTATATGGAACCCGTCTTGCTTGGGAACCAGCTAGCCATAGCGCTGGTGAGCACGGGGTCACAGTTCTCCCTGGTCCGTGCTGATTTAGTGTCACCCTATGATATTGTCCCTGGGGAGTCTGTGGAAATAACGACCCATGGCACACATTCCTCCCTTCCAGTAGCGAGTCTGCAACTGAACTGGAAGGACATAGAGGAACTTGTGGATTTTGGTGTGGCTGAGAAGCTGTTTGTGCCTGTTCTCATAGGGATGGACATTCTGCATGAGAACTTCAATTCCTTCTCTTTCTCCCAAGGACGCTTCACAGTCCTGTCTACCAAGAAGGGCAACAAGCAACCTAAAGCCTCCAATTGATGGAAACCTTCCTGGTAGAAGCCTCAGGAAGATATGACTATGATCCTGCAAAAGAAGATGTATCTATGGGCCCGAACAGACAGGCCAAAATAAAGCTGCTTCAGGTCACTTTGAGGTATGCTGTTTAAATGATACACGTACCTTAAGAGGCCAGAAGCTGGGCCAAAGCTGCCCTCCAGTCCTTAGGACTGGAGCGTGGCTTTGGCGTGGCTTCTGGCTTCTTAGGATGCATGCATCATTTAAACAGCATACCTCTAAAGTGACCCAAAGCAGCTTTATTTTGGCCTGTCTGTTCAGGTCCTAAGAAAGTCTCCTGTCCAACTCTTCCAACCTACTTTTCTCCCCAAGCTGTTCCGTTTCCCAGTTGTTAGAGAGCAGAAGGAGCTGAAGACAAATGTCCAACTATTTTTGTATAAGTGAACATAAGGCAACAGGGTCCCATAGGGATCTCCAAGGGGCCTCTCGAGGTCTCTGTAGACGATATTGTTCTCCCTTCAGCTATAGGGAAATAGATAGACTCTTGTCTGCTGCCTACCTGCCACCACCATTCTTCATTGACTGGGAAATGGCCTGGATTAGAGAGAATGAAGCTGTGAAAAGATGTTTTGTTTTTTGTTAGTAGAATTTTCTAACCTCTGCAATTACCAATGAATAAATAAATAAAATAAGTTATGTCATTCTAATTCATCAACAAAGGATAGCAACCTATATTGTCTCCCATGGACAACTTTGCTCTGACAATAGTTTAACCTTAAAAGAGAGCAACAAAGGAATTTCTTAAACCAGAGAATATTTTGCATGCAGACTTTTCACCCAAAATAACCCCTTTCCCTCTACATTTATATCCAAAAAATGCTTTTTTTGGTTGTATTTCCTTTTTTTTTTTTACTCTTTTCTATGTCTATCAACATAATTCAGCTTGAAATCATTTAACAAGAATAATGTAGAAATCAATTTCCTTTTACAGCTGCTAAGATGAAACAAACAAGTTACATTTGAATAAAAGGAATTACTTCTTTTGTGATAAAACTAACTTTTTCATTTACTTTTGTAGTTACTGGGAGGAGGGGCTATATTAAGTCATATTATTTTTTTAATATTTGCTTTTATTGTTACTGATAGTTTAATTACATTTTAATTATGTTACGTTTGCATTTTTAAAAATCTGTTTTGTATCTGCTTTAATTTGTAATCCCACACAACTGTGAAACTGACTACTGCAAATACTAATGTAATAAATAACAGTGGCATTGATACCTATTTTCCTTTCCAAGCCAATAACTTGTAAGTAACTAAAACTTTAGTGACTTTCAAAAGTCAACAATGTTAGTTATTTTTGAATAAGAAAAACTTTGAAGAGTGGAAAAGTTACTTCTTAAATCAGGGACCTCTTGAGTTGCAATTAAATGTTTTGTATGCCAGGTTACATCTCTTCATCCTTTTGACCCACAGAAGTTACACTGTGGGTCTTTTCACAGAGATTACATTGTGGGTCTTTTATTCTGGGTCTTTCTCTTCTGAGCCAGGCCTGGAGAATCTGGAAATGTGCATGTAATCCAACAACTGCCCCCCAAATTATTATTTTATTCCTCAAAAAAACTCAACAGAACATCTTCACAAGCAATGTGCATATATTGGGGCAGCGAACAACATTAAAATGATATTGTAATAGTTGGACAAACTATAAACATGCTTAGTATACGGTATTAGAGAATAAGAATAGGAAATACTTTGTAGAATAGGTTAATGTAGCTCTTCTTTTTAGCCTTCATTCCAGCTTTGTATCTTTTGTTTTGCCATGCGCTGAGACATTTCCCCAACCATCTTGCTCATGCATACGACACATTTTCTGAAAATGTTTTCTTTTAAATGCATAATTCTTGTCAGCTTGGATATTGTATTTAAAAGGACAGCGAAGAGAGATTTCTGTTAAACCAAATTATGTACCTTGAATAGATATGATCCCGCAAGACAGTACATCCTATTCCTTTGGAAAATCACTTACTTTATTTCATGTAAAGAATCATATTAAGTTTCTGTATCACTGAAGGCAATAAAATTCATCTTATAAACACCTGAATGATCAGTGTTCTGGGTCATCTGTGAGCATCATTTAGAAGCCTGTCTGGTCAAGGACAAACATCAAGTACATTTAAGTAAATGTGCTGTATAAACTCTGGAACCAAAATAACTTACACATTTGTTTATTGCAGGCTCTGCAGCATTCAGAAGGCGAACTTTCAAGGGCTGAGCCTTTGTTTCCAGAAGGTTGTTATCTGCATTGCCTCCTCCCACTAGAAATTCCAGTTACACAAGTGCACCACAAACACACAAGTCCGTGGTTTCTCTGTGCAAATGTGAATACTCCTCCCACTTCAGCATACCACAGATAACACCCCTCACATTGTTTGCATTCACACAGGACGGGAAAAGGAGGTAGTAGAAGGGAGACCCATCTTACATCAGGGGTTGCTTCTACCTTTTAAAATGTTAAAACGTCAGCCCACATTTAAGAAGAGGTGAATATAACTCGGCCTAATGTTACTGCAGTCAGGACTACCTTCTATTTCACCTCCTCCCTGTGGCTTTAGGATCCACGTGAGAGATGTTTCCTTTGTTGAAGAATAGCCAAATCCATTGATAGAGCGTGCATGCTTTTTGCCTACAGAGTGACCTAGGATCACTTCCAAGTACAGGCCAAGTCTCCCTTATCTGAAATGTTTTGGCTTTTGGATTTGTTCAGATTTTGGAATATTTGCATACTGATGATAAGGTATCTTTGAAATGGTACCCAAAGCGAAACATGTAGTTATTTATGTTTTTGATACACCTTATACACACAGGTGTATAATTTTTAATAATTATGTGCATGAAACATAGGTTTGTGAACACAGGACCATCAGAAAGCAAAGGGGTCGCTATCACAGCCACCCATGTGGACAATTTTAGATTTTGGAGGATTTCAGGATTCTGGATAAGGGAGTTTTGGCCTGTATAACATACCCACCAGCTCTCTTGATTTGGCAGGTACAGTCTCAATATTTGGTTTTCCACTTTTCTAGCTGCTTTTAAAATGTCCGAGTTTCTCTCTCCCACTTTCCATGCTTTTCTGCAGAAATAATCCAGTTTGAGAATGCTTTAACTGCCCTGGCTCAGTGCTAAGGAATCCTGGGAACTGTAGTTTATTATGGCACCAGAGCTCTCTGACACAGAAGATAAATGTCTCACAAAGCTCTAGTTACCAGAATTCCCTTGTATTGAGCCAGGCCAGCTAAAGCGGCTCCGCAGTGTTTTTTGGACTTAAGCCTTCAGCTTACTTCAGTTGACACAAACTACGTTCAATGTACAGAACTAGTTTGTATTCCATTAATTCAGCAGGGAGGAGAGGAGGGGTAGCTTCTTGCCCTTTCGAGGAGGCACAAGCAAAAGCAAACTGCTGCAATCTTTCCTAGCTTTTGTGTTTTTTCCTCATAAACTTTTTCCATCTTGTCTATTCGTTCATATTGCTTAGCCAAGTCTTTCAGATTTTATATGTAATGTGTTGAAGGGTATGCCTGTGTGGCAGATTAGCCATAATTCAGTAACAGAGCACATGCATATGTGTATGTGTGTGAGTGTTGCTACCTTGGTTGCTATCATGGCTCCATACACATAGCACTGAAGGTTTAGCAACATGACACCGACAGCTGTCTAGTAACATGTTTGTATTTATTTCCAGTTCTTTACAGTTCTTCCTGTCAGGAACTGACATATGAAAAAGGAAGTCCAACTACAATTCAGTCGAACTTGACGGATCTGATGCTGATGTCTCCCTCCACTGCAAAGTATTCTGCTGATTCAAACCCCAGCCGATTGGGGATCTTGATCTCATGGCCTTCATCTATCTTCACGGTCACCTCCTCAGCATTAAAGTGGACACAGATCTGATGATGAGAGAACCAGGAAATTAAGCTGTTGTTGTTATGGCAACCACAGGGCAAACCTCTCATAGGGTTTTCTGGAGCTGAGAGTGTGTGACTCATCCAGAGTCATCCAGTGGGTTTCCCTGGCCAAGTGGGGAATTGAATACTGGTCTCTCATAGTCCAGCACTCAAACCACTACACAATGCTGGCTATCCTTTGCTAGAAAGCTGCAGTTTAAGTACTTTCATCACCTAGAGCAACATTTCCTAAACTTTGGTCCTCCAGACATTTTGGACTTCAATTGCCAGAAGCCCTAGCCAACATTGTCAACAGTCAGGAATTCTGAAAGGTGAAGTCCAAAACATCTGGGAAACCAAAGTCTGGGGATCATTGACTTAGGGGGATCATACAAAGATGTAGAAACCATTATTCTTACAATTCATTCCTCAGACAACATGGCAAGGGGTTGGACTGCATGACCCTCGCAATCTCTTCCAACTCTACAATTCCATGTCTTTAGTGTATTATCCCATGGCATGCTAACTGATGAGATCCATCCCTGAGATTGTTGCTCTTTTTGTTCCTGAAGGGAGGAGTTGTCATCCCTTCTTCCCTAGAAACTAAGGTTTTGTAAGGGGACACTAAGGATCACTGGCCACTCTGAAAAACTTCCAACAACAATCCCCAAGGAAGTCACAGCAGATGTAGTGCAGGAGTGGGGCTTATGTAGCCTTTCTAGATGATCTAGATGTCCCAACATTCCTCGTCATTGGTTCTATTGGCTACAGGGATGTTTGGAATTGTACTGCCACAAAATCTGGAGGGTTACATGATTCCACCTCATGTTGTAATGGATTTTTAGTGTAGAGTTGCCTCTGCCATTGCGCAGATGGGATTTGGAGTCCTTGTTAGGATCATAGCCAAATGTTAACAGCTGCTCAATACAGACAAAGAGACCATTTGCATTTGTGATCTTGTAGCATATACTTTTTGCCTTAGCTTGGCAGTCTGAGGCTGGAAAAAGATCTGAAGGCTGAGAGCAGACTAGGGATGTGAATTTTTCTCTGTTGCTAATGTGCTTGCATAGTTCCATAGCTATTAGGAGGAGATGGGTCATCCCTGCGCACTTGCATTTTTCTTTTTGCTTCTTTCTACACGATGTACTTCTCGGGAAGCCATCTTTCATTGGCCTTGCCCTGGAGGGGGTACCACCCAATCCAGTGGACCTATTTAGGTAGAATTCGGTCACTAGCCAGGGATGATCTAAGTAGAATTAGTTTTTTAGGCTCCAGATTCTGCCACTACCTGTGAGAGAATGCTGCTCTCCATTAGCAAAAGGACAGCATACCTCCAAAGTGATCCAAAGCAGCTTTATTTTGGTCTGTCTGTATGAGGCACCAAAAGAACTTTTGGGGAGGCCTGGAACTACACCCAAAGAACTTTTGGCACCAAAAGAACTTTTGGGGAGCCCTGGAACTACACCCAGTTCTGGTACAAGACATAGTCTTATCACACGAGAAAAGAAAGTGGGAGAGTAGTGGCTTTCTTTGTGCCTCTCTGCATGTCATTGTAACACTTCCTGAGACCCAGGAAGGTCAGAAGAAGCATGAGGACATTTTATGCCTATGGTATTCTTTGAGTTATAAGGTAGGGACTAAGGAGGATGTCTTTCCAAAGAGTCATCCAAACTTAGGAGAGAGCACTACCCCTTCTTTTGGTTACTTCTGTGCTTCCAATTCTCTGACTCACCTTAGTCTGTTCTCCACATTCAAAGGGGAAGATGGGTTCCCGCAGCTCCGAACCCCACTCTCCGCTCATCTTGGAGTTACACACGATGGTCTGGACATCTCCATGACTCTCGAAACGAGGGTTGAAGTGAAGAATCAGATTCGAACTGTCTTGGCCCAAGTTCAGGGCAAAACTGGCAAAGGGAGGGGCAACATCTGACACAAGAAGCAATGCACATTTTGCACTCCAATGTAATAAGTCGGTGGAGTCTAGGCCTAGCCTCTTCATTACAGCTCACCCACAAAGACTGAACAAAAATAGTTCTATATTAGTCCATTTGGAGTTCAGGAAAGTTACTTTTTTGGGCTAAAAGTCCCCTGAGGTTTAGCACAGCTATCACTGGGAGATTCTGGGAGCTGTAATTCCAAAAAAAGTAAGTTGAAGACCTAGTCCTATGCTAAACACCACTAACCACAATTAAATTCCAAAGTATGCTGTTGACCTAACAACTTTGCATTGTTGAATTTATGTTATATAGCTTGGCTTTCCCCCATCCTGAAGCAGGAGGGGAAAAATAGAGCAAAGATGGAAGAAATAAACCATTGTTCTTATAGTCATTTGTGACCAATTTATGGCTAAGCCAAAAAACCCCAAACCCCATAGCTAACTTAAACCACTGTTCAATGTGATTCACACCTAGCATGTGAAGTACTTTATCTGCTGGAGTAAAGGACCACCATTTGCTAGGGACAATACTGCACCTGGAGACAAAACATCTGAGCAGAGCGCAAGTGATTTCAAGGGAATTTACAATCTCCTTTTTCACAAATAGAAACAGAGTGTTTGGTTTGAAATTAAGATCCCACATGTACATCTTCAAATCAGTTATGTAAGACAGAGCATAACTGATGCAGGGTCCTAGCCTGACAACCTAGCAACTCAAAACCGGAAAAGAAGTGGATCAGCCTTAAAGCCAGTCCAAAGGCAGACGTTTCTGAATATAACATCAATACAAACCTCTTTGCATATGGTGCAACTTTCCCCTTCACTTTGATGCAATCTCCAGGCTTGATCGACAAGTGGGAAAGAGCCATTTGCTGGGGAAGAACAAGCACCAAAATAAATAAATAAATATTGGAGTCTACTTTGTCTCTAGCAATGTTTTTTAAAAAGTAAGTTTCCCGAACTTTAATAATAAGTCATCATCATCATCATCATCATCATTTCTTTCCCACCTCTCTTCAAGGCCCTAAGAAACCAGGGTTCAAATCCTTGCTCACTCCTGAAAACCCATCCAGTGATCTTTGGCAAGTCACACTCTTTCATCTCGTCTGCAATGGCAAGCAACCTCTGAACAAATCTTTTCCCCCCAAAACCTATGGTGTTGCCATTTGAAGGCACAGAACAATAATGGAGGGGGGAATAAGAGTGTACTAAGGTGAGATCAGCAGAAGAGGCCTAAAGGGCTCCCAATATTACATTTTAATATTTTAAATGTTTAATGTTTTAAACTGTATACATTGTTTAACTATTTTTTTAAAAACCTTTATATTGCTGCTTTTCAACATTTTTGTATCACTTCTAGTTTGCATTGTTTTGACATCTGTTGTTAGCTGCCTTGAGTCCCTACGTTGGGAGAAAGGTGGGGTACCGTATAAGGAAGGAAGGAAGTAGTTTTAACCAGATCTGGCCCTGCTTAGTTTCTGAATCCAGATGAGATCAGCTGTGTTCTGTAGTGTGTAGTGACTCACCTGGAATCTATAATGTCATAAATAAAGCTCATTGCTGATTATCCCTGAGAGGTTAATGAGTAAAAGAAGGAGGCAAGATCCTTTGTTTGGGTTTCTCTGCTACAACCTGTTAGGATTTCTTTCCTAGCCCCAAGAAGCTCCCCTTTTAGGAATGCCTTTATCAGTTTGGTCTTTGGAACTATTGTTGCAACTCGTAGTTCTTAGATTATGTCACCAAGCCTCCTGAAGGCCAGATCAGATTAATTGTTCAAGTCCTGCTACTCGACTCCCTCAAGCAACACTGGTGTGGTTTACTGACTTTTGGCAGATAACACCAGCTGCTTCTGGCCTAAAGTTTCCATAAACCCTCCCTTTCCCAGGCATGTCCTCTTTTTCAGAGCTAACGTTTTAAAATGTGCAGCATTTTCAGAGAATGCATTCTCTGAAGATGCCAGCCACAGATGCTGGTGAAATGTCAGGGGGAAAAAAACTCTTCTAGAACATGGCCTCATACCCCGAAAAACCCACCAAAAACTATGGCAGCCGGCAGTGAAAGCCTTCAACTTCACATTAGTTTCAGATTGCTTTAATTGCCCTGGCTCAATGCTAGGGGATTCTGAGATCTGTAGTTTTGTGAGCCATTTAGCCTTCTCCATCAGAGAGCTCTGGTGCCACAAGAAACTACTATCCCCAGGATTCCTGAGCATTGAGCCAGGGCAGTGGAAGCGGCCTCAAACTGGATTATTTCTGCATTGCGCTTGGAACCAGTCTCCACAATGTCACAAAATGTCTTTGCATACTGATATTCCAGACTAGCATAGCTATCTTTCTGAAATAAACAGTTAGTTCCCCCTCAAGATCAAGCCAGCTTGCACGCAATATTCAAAAATTCAAGGGTTTTGAAAATTACATTGACTCCAATTAAAAAAAGAAAACCTACATTGACCCCCCGCCCAACAGAATACAGCTGAACACAAAAAAATTAAAACAAAATACTATTATTTTGGGATTATCCAACTTGTACTCCCTTCTATCTAACACTAAAATGTGCAACAAGCTACCCCACCTAATCATGACATTAAAACAAAGCAACTAATAAATTAAGTTAATTAAATGTTGCATAGGTCTACTCCTCAGCCCATCCTAATACTATACAGGCAACTCACAGTCTCCATTGTGGAAGTGACTCTCAATTGTAGGCAGGCACAAAAAGGTCTTGTTTGCTCTATCTGAGCTTTAAAGAGTGGCCAAAGGCGCTGCCTCCTTCCAGCCAATGAGGCACAAACCAAGAAATCACAGCAAAAGCAACTGGCCAGTAAAAGCTAGGGCCATGTCTCAGTTCATTCAATAATTTCTGCCCTAGTCTTGGCCAGCGCTTGCAAGGAATATGTTACAAAGAGTATAGTTTGTTAGTAATTCTTTGTGTAGATGCAACCACACTGCAGAAATAATCCAGGTCAATGTCACTTTTAACTCCCGTGGCTCAATGTTTGGCTTCAGAGCTCTCTGACAGGGAAGGCTAAATTTCTCACAAACCTACCATTCCCAGAATTCCACAGCACTGAGCCATGGCAGTTAAAGTGGTGTCAAACTGGATTATTTCTGCAGTGTGGATGCAATGTCATCCGATCCGAAATGCTTGGTGTTTTCGATTTGTTTTCCCCCCTCCGGTTTTGGAATATTTGCACATACATGATGAGATCACTTGAAGATGGGACCTGCATCTTTAAATAATGTAATAAAAATATAGCAATAATCTAAATACAGAATTCATTTATATTTTGGATAAACATTACACACATGGCTTGTGGGTAATTTTTTACATAATATTTTTAATATTTTTGTGCAGGAAATGTGTGCGTTTGTGTATTGAACCATCCGAAAGCAAAGGCGTCACTGATTCGGCAACCCATGTGGACAGCTTTGGATTTTGGAATATTTCAGATTTCAGAATTCTGGATAAGAGATACTATTATTATCATTATCATTATCATCATCATTATTATTATTAAGTTTTATTTATAAAGCGATGTAAATTTACACAGCACTGCACAACATACAAGCAATTAAAATAGATAAAATAAAATAAACCTGCCTATGACGTACTCAACCTGTAACTACATTGTACTGCAGTTTCAAATTCTTGGGGATGCAATTGCTCATTTACAAATGTTACTGTACCTTTTAGTTACTTTTATAGTTACTATAGTTGTTGCTGTTGTTGTGTGCCTCCAAGCTATTTTTGATTTATGGTCAAAATAGCTTGGATGCACACAACAACAACAGCAACTATAACTGTAGTAACTATAAAAGTAACCTTAAGGCAAACCTATCATGAGGTTTTCTTGGCATTTTTCTTCAGAGGGAGTTCTCAGTGTTGTGTTGAATTAAGATAGCTGCATGCTTCTCAGAAGTAACTAAAAGATACTCATTAGCTACTTTCAGGAAACAGGTGATTAATTAATTATTTTTTAAAATTGTATCAAAAACTAACAAAACATGGCATGATAACTGTAACTAATTACTTTTAACATTAACTGCCCCACTCCTATCACAGCCGATCAGGGAAGAGATGGGCATAATCCATTTATACAGTGGGTCCTTCTTATACATGGATTTTTTATACACGGATTCAAGCATCCACGGTTTGAAAATGTTCAAAAAAAGTATAAATTTCAAATATCAAACCTTGATTTTCCCAATTTTTCAGGTGTTACTGTAATTTTTGTTACTTTTGTAGTTAATAATAGTTATAGCACAGCATGGGACTGTGCTACGAAATGATTTGTTTATGGTATCACTGATGGATTTTTGTTTGCATTCCTTAAATGCTTACCCAGAAGTAACTCAATGGGGTTTATTCCCAAGTAAATGTATATACAGCCAGCATGGTGTACTGCTGTGAGCATTGGAGTCCTAGGGGAACATCTACACTGTAGAAATAATGCAGTTTGGCACCACTTTAATTGCCACGGCTCCATCATATAGACTCCTGGGATCTGTAGTTCTGTGAGGAACCAGCACTCTTTGGCAGAGAAGGCTAAAAACTTTGTAAAATTACAAATCCCAGGATTTAATAGGATGGAGCTGCATCACTTAAAGTGGTGTCAAATTGCATTATTTCTACAGTGTAGACACACCCCGGGACTCTGGGAGACTAAGGGTGTATCCACACTGTAGAAATAAAGCTGTATGACACCATTTTAACTGCTGCGACTCTATCCTACAAAATCCTAGGATTTGTCATTTGGTGACAGGTCAGGCTGAATACCTCACGAAACTACAAATCACAGGATGGAGTCATGACTGTTAAAGTGGTGTTGAAGTGCTTTATTTCTACAATGTGGGTCCATCGTTGGCTTCAAATATCCCCTCAGCTCTGGAAACCCACTGGGTGGCCTTTGGCAAGTCATGCTCTCTCAGCCTAAGAGGAATGAAGTGGCAAACCTACTCTGAAATAAATCTTTCCAAGAAAACCCTATGATTCGGTTGCCAATAGTTGGAGTGAATGGGAAGGCGCACAACAACAAATGTATATAAGACTACCATTGGTCTTCCATATTTGTGGCTTTGACTTTTGTGGATTTGATTATTCATGGATGTGATTAATGTGTTTTCTCTAGGAATCTCTAGGTCTTCCAGCATGACCTATGGTCAACTTATGCCAGAAGTCACATTGGGGGACCTAGCAATAACCCTTCCCTAGGAATTTGTAGGTCCTCCAGTGCAATGCTATGGTCATCATCCAGATGTTGATCAAAGATTTGTGCTGGAGGACCTAGAGATTCCTAGAGAATTGTTTTCTCAAGTAAAATAAATAAAATTTAAAAATAGTGTTGTCTTTTTTCCTTTGCGATCTTCCCACTTTCATGGGAGTCCTGCACCTCTAAACCCAGCAAATGCGGAGGGACCACTGCACAGCCTTAAGCACTGTCAGCTTTCATTAGATCTTCATTGAGCTGTAGTACAGCACTCAATCCTGCTAGCATTTATATGGAGCGATGAGTAGTAAATTGGATGGCCATGCGCTACTTCGCGGATCGGACACAGCATGCCTCTGAATACCATGTGCTGGGAAATGAAAGGAAGAGAGTGTTCTTGAACCCATGACCCACATATAATCCACATATACATGAGCAATGGGCTTCCCAAGGTTGGCCAGTGTGGGATCAGGATGCTGGACAAGGGCTAGACAGGCCCTTGGTTTTGTCCAGGAAGACTCAGCTTGAAATTTTATGTTTATTCATCACTATTGTCAAACTTCAACTCCAGGATTCTTTGGGGAAATCAATCACAGCTAAAGTGGCATTAATCCAGCAACTACGCAAAGCCTTGTTCTGAAGGCACTTAAAAACATTTTAATCATCATTATTATGTAATCTGTTGTATAGTTATGCCCTCTGTGAATTCATCTTGCAAAACCCATCTGCATGACTTTGGAATTGAAATGAGTTCCCACCTGTGTCTTTGCTAATTATAATCAGACGTTTTTAAAATAAGAAAGCAATGCTTAAAATTTCCAGTACTTTGCCTGTATGAACCTGTTTTGACAGGTACTGTGAGCCAGCTATTATTTTCCACTGCTTTCCAAAACATGCTTCTAAATCACACTGGGAAAAGTTAATTACTATGATTGTAGTAATTGGTGTCGTCTCTCATCACCTTGTTCTCTAAATTCTGGTTTGGAGCATACAAGAATTCTTTATTCCTAGAGGAATAAAGCACAAGCCATAATGAAGCGATGGAAGCGGCTGAAATTAATGAGGCAACAAAAGTGTTTTACATGGCAAGGTGTGTCAGATGTTTAATACTTACTTGTTACCTTTCTGCTAGTTGCCGTGGCATTTGCTCATCAGGAGCACAGGGAATAGCGAATAAATTAGTATTATTATATAAAATACAGTGAGCCTTTGGTATCCACTGGGATTTGGTTCCAGGACGCTCCACTGATACCAAAATCTATGGATGCTCAAGTCCCATTAAATGCAATAGTAAAGTAGTGTCTCTTACTGTATATACTCGACTATAATGCATAAGTCGAGGACAAGTTTTCGGGCCAAAATTATGGATTTTGCTATGACCCGTGGATAGGTCAAGGGTAAAACCTAGGGGCATGTAGCAAAGGATCTAAAGGATGAAGCAAAACAAAACAATGTCAAAGAACTTACAAAATTCCAGCAGACATAACTCTTTGTACTCATCCTTAAGGCTGGATGGAAGAGAGAGTAGAGGGGGTCAGTGCTTCCAGGACAGTTTATATTCTTGCTTTTCACCAGAGGATGGTTCCTTCTTTTAAATAAGAGTTAAGATACACTACTTACATTGACCCGACTCAGTTTTTTGGGGTCAATTTTTTGACCTAAATTTCTAGACTTAGACATGAGTATATACAGTACTGTATATAAAATGGCAACATCAAGGTTTGCTTTTTGGATTTAAAAAATATTTTCAATCTGTGGATGCTTTAATCTATGGATTAAAAAATCTATGGATATGGAGAGTTAACTGCAACTGATTTCTAGAGAGCGATGAGACTCAACCCGGGTGGCTCAGTGGCCCAATGGAATACTAAGGGCCCATCCATACTATGCAGTTATAATGCTATGACACCACTTTAAGCAATTTTAACCCACTGCCAATTTTAAAAAGGCTTAAAGCACAAAACATCTTACCTTTATCTGGGTAGAGAAATGCAGGGCTGTCAAGTTGAAGTCAGGATCATATGGAATCTTGGATAGTGTCAGAATCCATAGAAATTTTGACTGTGATGTCAAAATAAAAACTTAGGGGTGAAATAGACCACCCTGAAGGACCGGTCTGCTGCCACCTCTTTGAGCGCTTGATCAGGGCCACAGCAACTGCATGCCATGGCCCCAATCCAATGTTTTCCTGGGCCACTTCTTTTGCTACTTCTTTTTGGCCTAGAAAAAGGGTGCCTTTATCGCCGCCACACAACTCTTCCCCATTTCTTCAGCGCAGCGCAGGCACATGGACACAAATCCTCACATCCTGTTCTCCTTGAGGCCTGCTGTCTTTCAAGCAGTAGCCATATCAGTCTGCTGCAGAAAAACAACAAAAATTTCAAGATTAAAAAGGGAAGTTGTTTTATATACATGTGTCTGTGAGCATATCCCACTTTAGCCAGTGCATAAAGTGTCGGCATGGCTTGCAGCTTAGAAAAGTGACATCTGTATCTATCAACTTGCCCTCAATTTTACCTAGGTTTTATCATGAGTTTGATGATTTTCTGATCCTTGCGTATTAAAGGAAAGCATCCCTGCATGTGAATGCAGCACCAATATTTTACTGACGGCATTTACAACGTTTCTACAGGTTGAGTTCCCCTTATCCAGAATCCCCAAATCCAAAATATTCAAAAGTATTTGTCCACATGGGTGGCTGAGATAATTATTTAAAATATTGTGTACAAAATTACCTTTAGGCTATAAGGTGTATATGAAACATAAATGAATTTAATGTTTAGATCTGGGGTCCCATCTCCAAGATATTTTGTTATGTATATGCAAATATTTGGAAAAAACAAAACAAAAACAAATCCAAAACACTTCTAGTCCAAGCATTTTGGATAAGGCAGACTCAACCTGTATATAATATGATTCAGCAGTGGATACCACATTACCCATAAAGATTAACAGGCGGCGAATGTGCTGTTCCAGCATAAAGAAGGAACATGGAGAGTCTTAGAGTATAGCTTGTTTTAGGAGAACCAAACTCATAGAAGATCCCAGAAGAACTTTATTTGTCACACCTGACAGGTGAAATATATTATTCTTGCTTGTTTTTTGGTGACTTTGTTCATGAGGTTAATAGATTTCCATTACTTGTGTGCTAAAATCATAGGTCTGTGTACAGAAATATTTTAATAATGACTTTGGCTATATATGTGCATCTACCAAATGTGAATTGGCTTGAACAAAGCATTTATTCAGCCTCATGTAGATTATAGAACGATTCACACATGCCAGGGTCCTGGTCCTAGTCCAACCTCCAAACCATTACACTGGCTCTCACATTAATGCATCTTTGGGTTGTGGGCCTTTGAGTTGTTCCTGACTTTGAGTCATAGTGCTTTGAGTGTTGCACTATAGAGGCCAGGATTTGATTCCCTTCCAGCCATGAAATCCATTGGATGACCTTGGGCAAGTTACACTCTCTCAATTTCAGAAGAAGGCAATGGCAAACCACCTCTGAACAAATCGTGCCACAATAACCCCATGATAGTTTCACCTTACAGCCCCCATATGTCAGAAATTAAAGACATGCAACATCTTTATCAATGACTTGGATAAAATAACAGGGGGCTTGCTAACCAAATTTGCAGATCACACCAAATTAGGAGTAGCTAATAAACCAGAGGACAGGATCAAAATTCAAAATGACCTTAAATAGATTAGAAAGCTGGGCCAAAGCTAACAGAATGAACTTCAACATGGAGGGAGCAAGCTTGTTTTCTGCTGCTCCAGAGAACAGCATCCAGAACAATAGACGCTCCAGGAAAAGAGATTCCACCTCAACATTAGGAGGAACTTCCTGACAGTAAGGGCTGTTCGACAGTGGAGTGGAGTCTCCTTCCTTGGAGGTCTTTAAGCAGAGGCTGGATGGCCATCTGTCACAAGGACTGTTTTGATTGTGATTTCCTGCATGGCAGAATGAGGTTGGGCTGGATGGCCCTTGGGGTCTACTCTAGGATTCTATAAACACACTCACACAAGGCAACCCTTTCATGGGGCTTTCTTGGCAAGATTTGTTCAGAGGAGGTTTGCCTTTGCCTTCCTCTGAGGCTGAGAGAGTGTGGCTTCTTGCCCTGGGTTTCCATGGCTGAGCAGGGATTCTCCAGAGTAGCAGTCTAACTCTCAAGCCCCTTACAATAGGCTGACCCTGGGGTGGGCTGTGTGTTCTAATCCTGCTCCAAGGAAGAAGGCAAAAAAGGGCAGATGTGGGGCAGGGAGGGCCCTTCATCTCTCCTTGCCCCTCCAAAGCCCAACCCTAGGGCTTCCTGCCAGCCAGCCTGGCCTCTCTTTCCCCCTCCAGCAGCCACTCTCTCTTCTAGCCCCAGCTCAGCCAATCTGGAAGAGTAGAATAAACATTTCCAGAGGTTCCTTCCGCTTCCGGAGTGGAGGAGAGGGAGAGCGGAAGGGGCTCTTCCCTGAGATTATTATTATTAGGCACCCTCCCCCTCCCCTTCAAAAACAACACAACTTTTCTTTTTTATGTATTCTTTTTATTCATTCATTCGCTGTAACATATACTGTAATAACACAAATTACATATACTATGTACATATAGTTTATATATACATGCACACACATATATAATACATATAATATGCATATAATTTATATATACATAGATACACACATATACTGTATTATATATATACACACACACATATTTAATACATATAATGTACATGTTATATATACATACACATACATGTAATACATATAATATACATTTAATTTATATGTACACATACATATGTACATATACATATACAGTACATATAATTTATACACACACATATATAGACACACACACATATAATGCATATACATATATATATATATATATATATATATATATAAAATTTATATGTATACATATATATAACTATATAATACAATATACATATAATTTATTTACACACACACACACACACACATATATATAGACACATGCATATATAATGCATATAATATACATATAATCTATATACACATCCACACAAACATATATATATATATATATATGTAACATATATACACATTTATATATACAGACACACATATACATATAATAAAATATGCATATACTTTATATATGTATACACACACACATATATATTTATATATTATACATATAATATACATATAATTTATGGAACAGAGATGGAAAATACAAACACAAAGAATAAAAACTTGGTTGTGGTTGTTGTTGTGTCCCTTCAAGCCATTTCCGATTTATGGCAACCCTAAGGTGAACCTATTCATGGGGTTTTTTGCAATGGCCTTCCCCTGAGGAGGCTGAGAGAGTGTGACTTGTACATAGTCACCCATTGGTTTCCATGGCTGAGACAGGATTCGGACCCTGGTCTCCAGAGTGCATAGTCCAACACTTAAACCATCACACCTCACTGGCTCTATATTATTGAACATGAATGTATTATGTGTATGTATAAAAACCACCAAAAGCAAGTTGCCACTAACAAATGATCTAACTACTCTCTTGGGTAATTGTAGTTAGTTTGTTTCTTGAAACAACAGCAGTGAGCTCTTGCAAAATGTAAGCAGATGGATGGGCTTTAGAGTGGCTGCAGCCTGAGTGTTCAGAGCAAGAAGCACAGCATATTCTGCAGCCTCCTCCTCCCTGGGAAGAGTTAAAGGGACCGCGTTTCTGCTCCTAGAGAGGTCTGTCTAGGAAGCGGAAGGGAGGACAGCCCTCCCCAAATTAGACATTTCCTGCTGTCTCTCCCCCCCCCCCCCCCCCCGCAGAAGGAAATCCCGGGCTGCTTTTCCATCAGTGGCTGCGGGGGATTATTGTTTGGTGAGTCCAAATCCCGGTTGGACTCCATGAAGTGGGGCTGGAGCTGGGGGAGATTGCAAGCAGAAGGAGGAGGGGTATGAGCACAACCCCCAATGGGACCAACATGAGACCCCCAGGACCCCCATGAACCCCCCAGGATCCCCATGAGAACCCCCAAGCCCCAGTGAGACCCCCCTAGGACCCCAATGAACCCTCCAGGATCCCCATGATTCCCCCAGGACCCCCACGATTCCCCCAGGATCCACTTAGGATCTCCTTGAGCCCCCCCCCCAGGTTACCATTGAACCCCCCCAGGATCCCCATGAGTCCCCCAGAGCACCTTTAAGCTCTCCCAGGACCCCCATGAGCCCCCAGAGTACCTTTGAGCCCCCCAGGATCCCCTTGAGTCCCTAGGATCTTTTCAAATCCACCCGGATCCTCATGAGCCCCCAGGATCCCCTCGAGCCTCACATGACCCCCCTCAAGCTCCCCAGGATCCCCAAGAACCTTACCAGGTGCCATTGAGCCCTTCTGAGTGTTCTGCCCCCCCATACACTTTTGAGACCCCCAGCACTCCCTTATGCAACTTGGGTCCAGGCTCTTTGAAGGAACATATCTCCCTCTACAAGCCCCCTAGAATATTGAGGTCATTGGGAGAGACCCTTCTCTCTGTCTGACCACCCCCTAGGTGCGTTTGGTGAGAGCAAGAGACAGGGCCTTTTCAGTGGCTGCTCCCAAGCTCAGGAGCTCCCTCCCTCCCTAAGGAGGCCAGGATGGCGCCATCACTGCTGACAGGGATGCTGTTTTGTTTTTTAAGTTTTAAACTTTAAATGTTAATAATGTAATGTTTTTAATTCTTTGAATTAATGTTTTAACTTGGACTGTTTTAGATTTGTTAGCCACCTTGAGTCTGTACTGGGATGAAGGCAGGATATAAATAAACATAAGCATAGTAATGATGATGATGATGATGATGATAATAATAATAGAGCCCCCCATAACTCCCCCCCAGCACTTCCATAAATCCCCAGGATGCCCTTGACACCCCCCCCAAAGACCACCCTTTCCCAGGGCTTTCTCAACAAGATTTTATTCCTTTTGTCGTTGCTTTCCTCCGAGGCTGAGAAACTTGCCCACGGTCACCCATTTCAACCATCAAACCACATTGATTTTACAAAGTCAAGAGCCCTTTCCCCTCCATGGAGGGGGAAATACAACAGTAATAGACATTAAAAAAAATAGGTGCCCTTTCATGACGCCCACTTTGGATTCAGAGACATAGATGTGTTAGTCTGGATCCCAGTATGTTAGTCAAGATCCCAGTATGCAAAGGGATCTTGTAGCACTTGTGCAAAATAAGTTGTAGCATGAGTTTAGGTAGATGCAACAGGAGGCAGCTAGAGGAGTCACACTGGAATAGTACCTCTTTAAGAGCTCGTCTGATAAACACCTTGGTCTGCTTCCTCAGATGCATCTCCACTGTGGATGCTTGAAACGGGTGTCAGCCTACTTATCTGTAGAATAAGTTATTTAAGAAGAGGTGGCTGGTCTTGTTATGTGGCTTCAGGTCAACTCCAACTTATGGGGACCCTCTCCTAGGCTCTCTTGGTAAGATTATTGTCCTTCCTTTCCTCTGAGGCTGACAGAGTGGGACTTGCCCGAGGCCATCCAGTGGGTTTCCATGACTGAGCAGGGATTTGAACCTTGGTGTCCCAGTGTCCTCCTTCAACCTAAACCACACTGGATCCATTTCGGACCCGCCTCCCACAAAAACAGAGACTCACATAGACTTGAATGGGGTGCATGCCTGCAAGCGCAGGGTGTGTGCTGCAGGGGTGCACCCCATTGAAAATAACAGAGGTCACCCGTCCGTGAATATTCAAGACCATGGACCTAAAGTCCATGAGAAAGGAGGGGTGACTGTATATATAAAATACATGAATTATTATTATTGGTTGGTTGGTGATATAGAATTTGTTGTTTTTGTGTGCCTTCTCTAACCTATGGCAACCCCATTGTGGGGCTTTCTTGGCAAGATTTGTTTGGAGAATTGTTTGGGTTTGCCTTTGCTTCTAAGGCTGAGAGAGTGTGATTTGCCCAAGGCCACTCACTGGATTTCTATAGTAGAGTGGGGATTCAGACTCCTAGTCTCTTCATAGTCCAGTGCGCAACCCACTACACCATGATGGTTTCCACTCAGAAGCTACCCAGAACCAAACTGAATTGACCTGGAAGACCCGCTAGTGAGTGTGCATAATGGGAAAGATCACACATAGTCGTGAATGGGAATGGAAGAAATTGGACCTTCCATAGAAAGGATGCCTTTGGCCTCATTATGGGGAATAAGTGGCATTGTGAAGGAAATGTTTTTTGCAGAAATGTCATAGCATACTTCCTCAGCCCTGACAAACCAAGTGTGGTAGTTTCCTCAGTTTGGCTCATACAGCAAGAAATACTCATTTATTTCCTCAGATTGCCGCAGAAAAATAGTGTGCATGTTTTTTTAGGGGGAATCTGTAATTCACATGTTGTTGCGTGCCTTCAAGTCCTTTCTAAACCTATGGTGAACGTAAGAACTAAGAACCTAAAATCTCTTATCAGGGATTTTTCTTAGCAAGATTTGTTCAAAGGGGGTTTACCATTGCCTTCCTCTGAGGCTGAGAGAGTTTGACTTGCCCTAGGTCACCCAGTGGAGTGTGGATTCAAACTCTGGTCTCCAGAGTTATGGTCCAGTGCTCAAACCACTACACCACACTAGCTAATCCAATACTATCTAGTTATATATGACTACAGTTGATGTGTATATGACTGCTGAATTTGGTTGGTTTAGTTAGTTGGAAGTATAGAGGTCACTGCCAGGAGAAGCTGCAAAGTGTTTTCCATAAACATCTGAAGTTTATTGCATCATTCCCAACCCATCTGTTGTGGCTGTTGATAGGGACTGCATGTGGCATATGTTCTGCTCATCTGCATTATTTAAATATAACCAAAAAAATAGTTCTCTTTCATGCTCATGCACAGAGACACATGTTTTTATCACAAACTCAAGGTGGGAAGAAGCTGAGTGAGAGGAGGGATGAAAAATGAAAGTTTTGTTCCTCACATTTCGAGGGCTTTGTATATCAAATCAAGGCTAATCTGCGATGATAAGGCAAGAAAGAGAGGAGATGTTTTTTAAAGATAAGAGAAACAGGACAGAAAACATGTTTACAGAATAAAAGCATCCCGTTCTTCTTTCACTTTCTCACAGGTAGAGGCAACATATTGGTGGCACGTTCTAGATCCTTTTTGAAGCAGAAAGAAATACTATGAAGCCTGCTCAGGTAAGGGAGGCATCTTTGAGAACGTTGCAAGGAACAACTTTAATTTTTTACTTTCCGGTTAACTGCTGCCTTTACTTTGCTTGAAGCCGTCAAAGCTGTCCACTAGGAAATGATTGGATGGATTTCACTTGTAATTTGTTTGAACATTTGACTGCCTAGGGAAGCACCCAAATGTCTCATCCTAGCCTCTTTTTTAAATTTAGGCTAACATGGGCTTTTGCAGATTGTTTTAAGAAGAATGAGTTCTTAATGAGTCCTCGGGTTTTGCTGGTTGTTGTCATCTCTGCACCCACTCATTATTATTATTATTATTATTAAACTTTATTTATGAAGTGCTGTAGATGTACACAGGTCTACAAAAAGCCTACTCTTTTTGTAGGCTGCTTCTAGGTATTCCTTGGATTTGAAGTAGAGTTCTTGTTATGTTTTTTTAAAACTAGGGCATGGTTTGAAGAGCTGCTATAATTTGAAGGGAATTTTTTCCTTTGAAATATTTAATTTCTTTTTTCAGTTACAGTGCAAAAATGCCATTTCTTAAATCCACTATAGCAGTTCAGTTTTTAAAAAGTGGTGGCCCACAAGCAGGACCTTTCCCATAAAGCGGCTGTGCCTTTAATGTGCTCTTGGTGGCCTTAGCCCAACTAGAGGCATGAAGGTATTAGTAAAATAATAATAATAATAATAATAATAATAATAATAATAATGCTTATTTATAACACCCTTTTCACTGAAGAGCGTAATACCAAACAGATTCAATCCAAAGCAGAGACAGTAAAACTTAACACTATAAATATACATGAAATCTCCCATATCCCACCTGCTACTTCCCATCTTCGCAACATCACACACAACAGCAAGAACAACAAAAACAACAAAGAACAACTATGATGACAGTGTAATCATGGGACTCATTTACCAGACTCATCTGCCTTTGCCCCAGGATGAATCCCACAATGGATGCAGTGGAGCCGAAAACTGATGAGAGATGAGATGAGAGGAACGTGTAATGTTCCCAGTAAGGACATCTTGAGAATCCCACTTGTAGTATTTTAATTTGGCAATCTGTTTATGGGCAAGTTAGATTAGGTTAGACAAGGTGTAGGCAACTTGGTAACCTATCGATATTTTGTATAATACTCCCCATAATGCCAGCCACTGGCCATATTGGCTCGGGAAATATGATGGGTCCCCCTCCCCAAATATCTGGCAGGTACTGTTGTTGTTGTTGTTGTTGTTATGTGCCTTCACATCATTTCCAACTTATGGCATCCCTAAGGCAAACCTTGTCACACTGTGGGTCCATGTGGATGATATAGTATCCAAACAGGACTTCTGGATACTCCCAAGTATAATGGAAGCTGCGGCAAAGATTTATTTACAGAGGAAGGCAGGAGACAAAAACAATACACATCACTTACAGAGCACATGGAACAAACTGAAAGCAAAACTCTCAACTCTCAATAACCATCTCACACAGAGAGAGCTGGATTTGTTACCATTTTACACTCTCATGGGCCCTAGCTAGGCTGCTGTATAAACATAGCCTTTTTCTGTCCAGGTGCTGCCAATACACATTTACTGTCTGGCTTCCAGACTTCTTTGTCCAAGGCCATGATCACCCCATGTCCAGGTATAGATACACACACAACGTGGCTCTGCAGTTCTGCAGGAACAACACAATCAACACGTATGGTACGTGTGACAAACCTTTCATGGGGTTTTCTTGGCAAGTTTTATTCAGAGGGGGTTTTGCCATTCCCATCCTCTGAGACTCAGAGAGTCTGACTTGCCCAGGGCAATCCACTGGGTTTGCATGGCCAAGAATCATAGTCAAAGACTCAAACTGGCTTTCATTGGTGCTAGTAGAGTCTGAAACAAAAATCTGAGATGGGAGGAGTGGCCCAGTGTATAACAGTACACCCGACAAAGCATTGTCTGCTGCCTGTTTGAAAATCTATATATCAGGCAATAATAAGAACTCACAGGAATATTCAGAAGCAGAGGTCAGAAGTAAAGGATTTTAATTAATGATTTTCATGATGATAGGTTTTCACCATTCTGTTCTGGACTTTTCTAAGACTGAGAAGGGTAATCTATCTATAATGTGATGAGAATGTGTATCTTTTTTTCGTTTCAGATCTCAGTGTCCTTTGAGGAGGTAGCTGTGTATTTCACTGAAGAAGAATGGGTCCTGCTGTCTCCACGTCAGAAGGCACTGTACAGGGAAGTCATGCTGGAGAATTATGATATGGTGGCATCTCTGGGTAAGGCTCTCTTTCCCACCTCAATATGCATACCGTGACTATTCTGGTGACTCTCTTGGAGGAGGACATATAGGTTCAAGCTGAGCATGAATGTGAACTCTTGCGTGTGCGTGTGGCATGTTGGATATAACATGTGCAGTCAGGAGAAAAACTATGCAAGTGGATAACTGACAACATGGGGAGCAATGTGGCATACCATGCTTTGGAGTGGAACAGAAGTACTTCACAGCTGAAGCATGCAAAAAGAAAGTAGCTTCAAGTCTGAGGATTCTATTCTGGGAAACTGAGATAGGCTACCCAGCTTGGTCATGCAAACCCACTGGGTTGCCCTTGGGCAAGTCACACTCTCTCAACCTCAGAGGAGGGCAATGGCAAACTCTGTCTGAAGAAACTTGCCAAGAAAACCCTGCAACAGGTTTGCCTTATGGTTGCCATAAGTTGGAAACGACTTGAAAGCATACAACAGCAATAAGCTTGGAATCCCTCAAAACCAGAAGTATCCATTGTTCTTCTTCTGTCCCCCTACAAGAATATTCTCTGTTGCTTCAGCCTGGCCTGATTGCCTGGTTCAAAGAAAGGGAAAATCAATTTGTTGAGGAGACATGGGCAGGAGTGTGCTTTAACTGATCCTGGCGCTACCTCAGTTTTCTGAGTTGTCAGACGGATTGCTACAGACTTGCTTCCTCCTTCTCAGGACAATTTGAGATGTGGAATTTGGAAGTAATCTTTGAAAATAAGTTTTTGTTTTCACTTCCTTGCATCCTGAGTGTTGCTCTGTCAGGCTATGTTATGGTAGAGATCTGATACCTTTATCTTTAGGATAAAAATATCAGTGTTTGGAGTGCAGGAGAGGAATGAATGCAAGGAAAAGCAGGCTGGACTCACGTGGAGTGCTCTTTCTGGGGCTGTCCTTGAAGAGTGGCTATTGCAGCTCATACAGATGGTTGTTGAGTTGTTACTGTCAGGAAACTGCAGTTAGGGTCGCATTGCCTTTTTACGTCCACTGGCTCCTGATTTGTTTCCCAGCTCAGATCCAAGTGTTAATTAGCACTCTTAAAACCATAGAATCATAGAGTTGGAAGAGACCACAAGGGCCATCCAGTCCAACCTCCTACATAGAGAGATTGGGTTACCCCCTGGCCCTCTGCCTTCAGGAGAAAAATTCCAGAGCTTTACCATCTGCCTTTTGATCTGGAAGAAGACAACCCTTTAGCAGTGTCTGGATTTACTTTCTTGCTGTGAAAAAATTTGGGGAATTCATTGTACACAAATTTATTCTATTGTTATCTCCAGTCAGAAGTCAGAGGATATTTGAGGATTGTTGTTTTTGTTGTTGTGTGCCTTCAAATCAAATCGCTTTCCATGGCCAAATGGTGATTCAAACCTTGGTCTTCCAGTGTCATAGTACAATATTCAAACCATGCACCATTGGCTTTAATATTTGAGAAATGAAATTTAAATACCTAGCTTTGAGGTGCCCTGTAGAACTATGCTTTTCAGTCCGGAAGCTTCCATCTTAGTACACATAACAGATTTGAGTGTGCCTTACATACTTGGTGGGAAGCCAGTAATAGTAAGAATTGCACTTGGACCTACTCATGTTGCTTTTGTCCCACCTATTCTGTTTCTTTCCAAAATAGGGAAAAATGTCTGGGTGTTCTTCTGACTTCCAGTTCTAATTAGCTGCATGCCTAACAAATTACGGATGGACTTAAGCATATTTTCTATATGATTGGAAGTAAATGTCAATTCAGTCAGTAGAATCTCATTAGTAGTACGATCGATCAACCGCTCCACACAAGCATTTCACAGAATCTCCTGTCACATTCAACTTTCATATTCTGTTATTCTCCATGTTACTTAATTGGGTTTATTGAATTATTTCAAAGTTTCTTGGCTTTTGCGTTTGTATGATGTTGTATTTTCTTTCTCCGTTTCAGCAGAGGATATGAAGAACACAGCAGATTACAGGGAAGGACATCAAATATGGAGGGGAAAGGCTAAATGTCCAATCATGGAAGAAAATAATTCAGCTCAAGAGAAAATGAAGAAACAGAAAAGAGGTCGACAAATCAAGACCAAAAACAAATGCAGAGTTTTTCGCAATGCAGACTTGTCTAAAATTCGAAACCATGAAAAAAAGCAAAAAGGAGAGAAAAGGAATGAGTGCCTTGTATGTGGGAAAAGGTTTGCTCATAGATCAGTCCTTGATAACCATATGAAAACCCATACTGGGGAGAAACCATTTCCCTGCCTGGAGTGTGGAAAGAGCTTCATTCAGAGTGGGAAGCTTATCAGACATCAAATAATTCACACTGGGGAGAAACCATTTAAATGCCTGCATTGTGGAAAGAGTTTCCTACGAAGGGAAACACTCAATTCACACCAGAGAACTCATTCTGGGGAGAAACCATTTAAATGCCTGGAGTGTGGAAAGAGCTTTACTGAGAATGGAAAACTTACTGTACACCGAAGAACTCACACTGGAGAGAGACCATATAAGTGTCGGGAATGTGGAAAGTGCTTTATTGATAGTGGGACACTTACCAAACATCAACGAATTCACACTGGGGAGAAACCCTTTAAGTGTCTGGAGTGTGGAAAGAGCTTCAGCCAGAGAGAAGGCTTTACTACACACCAAACTATTCACACTGGGGAAAAACCATTTAAATGCTTGGAGTGTGGAAAGAGCTTCAGATTAAATGGAAGCCTTACCTCTCACCAAAGAATTCACACTGGAGAGAGACCATTTAAGTGTCTGGAGTGTGGGAAAAGTTTTACTCAGAGTGGGACACTTACCATACACCAGAGAATTCACACTGGAGAGATACCATTTCAGTGCCAAGAGTGTGGACTGACTTTCAGACAGAAAGAGATGCTTACATCACATCAGAATACTCATGTAAATGCTGGAGAGAAACCATCTAGTGTGAATGCTGGGGGGAAACCTTTTAAATGCCTTGAGTGTGAAAAGAGCTTCCAGCAATGGAATCAGTTTTATTCTCATCAGAGAATTCACACTGGGGAGAAACCATTTGCGTGTGCGGAGTGTGGAAAGTGCTTTAGGAAGAATGAATTCCTTACTGTACACCAAAAAATTCACACAGGGGAGAAGCCATTTAAATGTCTGGAGTGTGGGAAAAGTTTCCGGCAAAAGGCACATTACAACTCCCATCAAAGAACTCACTCTGGGGAAAAAACCATTTACGTGTCTGCAGTGTGGGAAGAGCTTCCTGGAGGAGAAATCCCTTGTTTTTCATCAAAGATTTCATACCTTGGAGAAACCATTTCAGTGTCTGGAGTGTGGGAAGAGCTTCAATGTAAGTGGGGCACTTACTAAACATCAGAGAATGCATACGAGGGAAAAACCTTTCAAATGCCTTGACTGTGGTAGAAGCTTCACTTGGAGGAATAAGCTTATTTCACATCAGAGAGTTCACACAGGGGAGAAACCCTTTAAATGCCTGCAATGTGGAAAGAACTTTCGGAGAAAGGATAAACTTAACATACATCAAAGAATTCACACTGGAGAGAAACCTTTTAAATGCCTGGAGTGTGGGAAGAGCTTCAGGCAGAGTGGAACTCTTATCTCCCATCAAAAAATCCACACAGGTTAAAAAATGTTAAGCTGATTGAACTGAGGCTTATCATACTCTGGGAATTCAATAGGCCCTTGGTGTCCCATGGGATTTGGTTCCAGGATCCCCCGTGGAAACCAAAATTCATGGGTGCTCATGTCCCATTAAACACAATGGTGTATCGAAATGGGGTCCCTTCCATAAAATAGCAAAATCAAGATTTCCTTTTTGGAATTTATATCTTTTTGGAATATTTTCAAACTGTGGATGGCTGAATCCACAGAGAAAGAAACTGTCGATATGAAGGGCTGACTGTAATGTGAAGTGACAGGACTCACTGGAAAAGAGGAAAATGCTCAGTAAAGCTGAAGACAATAGCAAAAGAAGAAGGCCACATTATAGCTGGATTAATTCACTCAAGGAAACCAAGGCCCCGAGTTTAAAAGACCTGAATGAGACTGTTAATAGCAGGGTCTTTGGGTCGTCTCCCCTTCACTGGGTTGCTGTACATCTATGCCAGCTTGATGGCACACAACAGCTACAATAAGAAAACCTGGCTTTTCCAGACAACAGCAACAAGTGCTGGGTGGAGTGGGAAGAATCGGTACCAGAGCAGCTGAATTAAATATGGATAGTATACCTTTTATTTAATGAGATTGGTTTGAAAATATATCAACAGCTGATCTGTCTTTCAGATTTCTACTCTTTTTACAAGCTTAGAACATGTGGCATGCTCAGAAGATAATACCAATTATGTAATATGTGGAAACATAACCATTGATAGAATAATAAATAGCCTGCAACTCTGTACAGTATAACAGACTGTCTACAGACAGAACAAATATGAAAAATGCTCAGTCAAAGGAGAAACCATTGAAGAGAGGAATTAGTCTACAAAATTCATTTCAGTATATATAGAGTATGATATAATTGTATTTTGTTGTATCATTGTATACATCTAATTTTATTTCTGTTGTTTGATACTCATTTTCCAGTGCTGTAAATTACACAGAGGTGTTTTCCATCCTAACCTAGAAAGGCCTGGAAGTTTTGCTGAGATGAATTCTGTTACATGGGAAGCAAATGGCAAAGGTGATTTCTGAACTATTGCAAGGCAAAAAATTCTTGAATCTGCACACCCTGGCCATTAATAGGATGGGTGAAAAATAGCATCATTTTTTGTGAATTTACAGTACATGCAACTCCTACCTGGATAGTGGCTACGTTGTACTGTTGACTGGAAAATGATGGGTTCAGGTTTCACAAGGGCACTGTGCATTTACTGTATCTACACACTGGCCAATCTTTGAGATTCCTTGTTAAAGGACCCCATAGATTTAGATAGAAAGTAGCACATCAGACACCAAATACCCAGTTGGTCCAAATTCAACATTGTGATTTTGGGGGGGGGGGGGTGATTGAACTGGATTAAAAGAAAGAGCACAGAGTAATCTGTTGGAAAAGTTGTCTCAGGAAGAGATAATAAGTAGAATCAGCCGGGATTATTAGCCCTGTTCTGTGCTAAACATATAACATGAAATTGGTACCCTGTATTGTAAAAGCTAAGATTCTCTGGAGTAATGATGATGTAGAAAATACAACTAGCTCTTAACATTGACTGTAGGAGATGTATTTGATATTTCGGCTAGTGACGTGCAGTGGAACAATGCTGAGCTTATAGCTATGTTATACTTTAGAAACTCATGGTTAGGTTAAAAAATAGAAAACTTGCATGTATTGCCTTATGGAACCCAATCCGAAATAATGTAGGAGGGGAAAAAAAGCCAGATTTGAAAAGTATTATCATCAGTCTGCACATCAGAGAGAAGAATTACCTCACCGCTCTTCCAGAGAACAGAGGGCTATAGCTGTTCCCATCTTCCACTTACTGTGGCCTCTCTACCAAGAATTGTTGGCTGCTGGCTGAGAAGAGAAGCTACATCTTTCCAGGACTAGGTTCTAGACTCCCCAGGGATAGCCAGCAATAGCATTTACATTTCTATAGCACTTCATAGTGAACTCTGTTTAAATATTTGAAGGGATGTCATATTGAGGAGGGAGCAAGCTTCTTTTCTGCTGCTCCAGAGAACAGGACCTGGAGCAATGGATGCAAACTATAGCAAAAGAGATTCCACCTCAACATTAGGAGAAACTTCCTGACAGTAAGGGCTCTTCGACAGTGGAACACACTCCTTCATCAGAGTGTAGTGGAGTCTCCTTCTTTGGAAGACTTTAAACAGAGGCTGGATGGCCATCTGTCCCAGGGGATGCTTTGATAGAGAGTTCCTGCGTGGCAGGGGGTTGGACTGGATGGCCCTTGTGGTCTCTTCCAACTCTACGATTCTATGATTCTATGAACTCGGTACTCTCTAAGTGATTTATAATGTGTAAACCAATTGCACACAACAAACTGGGAACTCATTTTACCTACGAAAGAATTGAAAACTGAGTCAACCTTGGAGCCCTGGGATCAAATGCACAATCTTGTGGCTTCTGGTTTCACAATTCTGCAGCGTTGTGGCGGCAGTACTGGCATTTAACCACTGTGCCACCAGGGCTCCTGGTGTGGAACCAGCAGTTGCGGAACCAGCATTGCTGTCCCTTGCTCCCCTGCCGGAAAGGTGATAATTGGGACGGCTTGAGGAAGCCAGCACATCAGGGAGAAAAAGCGCCGCCGCCACCACCCTCCAGAGAAGAGAGGAGGGCTCTAAACATTATCAATATTATTGCTGCTGAGTTGTGCCTGAGGTTGCTGGGATGGGGAGTGGCTGGTGGAACTTTGGGGATTTTGTGTGTATTTATAGTGTTATGTTTTATTGTTCTTGCTTTTCATTGTATATGTTTGATGTTCCACCCTTAAGTGGAAATAACGTTATAATTATAATAATAATTATCATCATCATCATCATTCTTAGAACTGTATTTTGTAAAAATCCAGACTTCTCAGTTATAATGCAGTGCATTGAAAATACTGAGATACTGTACTACCAAATGACTGCAATGTTTATAAATGCCTATATATTGATTCACCAACAGGTAAACTATGAGTTGCAATGCCTCAGTATTGTATAAGTAGATCTTCCTGTCCATGTTTATGTATTGCAAGTCCTATGTGCGTTAATTCTGAGAGTTATCTCTGGTAAGAAATAATATGACTAGGTTATGAAATGTCTATAGAAATAACAAACCAAGACTGAGATGTCCATGATCCTCCACAAGGAGTTTGTAAGTGGAAAAGCTAATGGTTCTACTTAATAAATATATACAGTTATCCCTCCATATTTGCTGCTTTGATATTTGCGGATTTGATTATTCACGGATTTTATTAATTTGTTCTCTCTAGGAATATCTAGGTCCTCCAGTGCAACTCTATGGTCAACTTTAACTAAAAGTTGGACTGAAGGACCTCTACTAGGCCTTTGTAGCTCCTCCAGCACCGTTCTATGGTCAGTGTAGGTTGGACATTGACCACAGAGTTGCACTGAAAGACCTAGAGATTCCTAGAGAGGTATCCTCTCAGGTAAAAACATGGTGTTTTTGTTATTTGCGGTTTTTCAATATTCACAGGGGGCTTGTGTCCCTAACTCTAGCGAATATGGAGGGATGACTGTAGAAGATTATAAAGCTGGAAGGTTTATCCTCCTATTATATACATTTCCTTGAAGTCCAGAGGTTAAGATTCTTAATGGAAATGTTGATGGAGAAGATAAGGTTAAGAGGTGATATGATAGCCTTGTTTAAATATTTGAAGGGATGTCATATTGAGGAGGGAGCAAGCTTGTTTTCTGAAGCTCCAGAGACTAGAACCCGGAGCAATGGATACAAGCTCCAGGAAATGGATGCAAGCTATAGGAAAAGAGATTCCACCTCAACATTAGGAAGAACTTCCTGACAGAAAGGGCTGTTTGACAGTGGAACAAACTCCCTCGGAGTGTAGTGAAGTCTCCTTTTTTGGAGGTCTTTAAGCAGAGGTTGGATGGCCACCTTTCAGGGATGCTTTAATTGTGATTTCCTGCAGGGGGTTGGACTGGGTGGCCCTTGTAGTCTCTTCCAACTCTATGATTCTATGTTGATTTACCTACTAGATAATACTATTGTTTACAACTTCGGAAGCTTAAGAGATGAGCAGCAGAAAATACGTTTGTTTAAAGGACACTATTCTCAAATCCTCTATGATATTTTAAGCTTAACCCCCCCCCCAAAGTCCTACTATTCAGACTAGTAGGAGTCCCCCCCCCCCCCACATTGGTCACACTGGGAGAGGGACGATGATTGGAAGGAAGAGGAGAAAGCAAAAAGGCAGATTCTGTGTTGAGGTAGAGGGGAGGACAGAGAAGTGTTCGTGAACAATTACACTATTTGCTCAAACAGTGTGTTATGACTGGGGTGAGACCCCCAGAGGGGGCATCTTCTTAAATCACCAGAACTCTCTTTGGCTCAGCTATATTTTAGCCATAATCTAATTCTTGAGCGGAGGAGACCCCAGGTCCCTTTCATACTAACACAGTTATAGTGATACGATTCCACTTGAACTATCATGGCAACATCCTATGCAATCATGAGGTTTGTAGTGTAGGGAGGGGTATTTTGAACTCTTAGTCAGAGAATTCTAGTGCTTTGCTAAATTACAAATTCCAGGATTCCACAGAATGTTAATTCTGTTAACAATGATAACAATGTTAACAATGTTAAGCCATTAAAATTGAATCGTAGCTCTATATTTGTGTAGTTCAAAAGGATCCCAGGTTTAAATCCCCATTTAGGTACAAAGCTAACTAGGGGTGGGTTTACACTGGCCAGAATACTCCAGGCTGCTCCCATGGTATTCTGGCACAAACGCTGTCCTGAATTTCTTCTGCTACCTGGGTACACAGTATTGACACTGTTTGGCTGTTTACATGTGCATCCAGTTATGCTGCCTGCCACTGCTGGCACAGTCACTCCCTCTGAGGTGGAAAAGAAGGTACTCAGCATCAGTAAGATGGCTGGATGCCTTGTTGTGATTTTAGAGTCTGCGTAAACAGCTGCCTGACATTGCTCTCGACTTTTGTGGAAGATCTGGAGCAAATGGTGAGTTTTTAAAATTTGCTTTAATGCATTGATAGCCTGTATTCGCTATGATACTGCCATTTCATCAGGAAGACAGTCCCCAGTCGAACTGGCCCTTTGGCCCTGTGTTGTGAAGACAGAGCAATGCAAGGGTGGGGAGAAACCAGTTCATTTGGTCCATAGAGACATAACTTCTCTGTGTATGTTGTGTGCCTTCAAGTTGTTTCTGACTTACGGGGACCCTATCATGGGGTTTTCTGGGCAAGATTTGTTCAGAGGGGGTTTGCCATTGCCTTCCCTTGGGGGTGAGAGTGTGTGATTTGCTCAATATCTACCAGTGGGTTTCACTGCTGAGCAGAAATCAAACCCTGGTCTCCAGAGTTGTAGTCCAATGTTCAAACCACTATGCCATGACATATCCTAAGTAGTCTTTATTTGTTACATTTCTGTCCTGTCTTTTGGCCAGTTTGCATTTCCTCCAGTGTAGTAGTAGTAGTACTAGTACTAGTAGGAATGATGGTAATAATAATAGAATAATTTTATTTCTTTCTGGCCTCTCACGGCTCAAGGCAGGTTACAACATAGTTAAAAACACAAATCATTGCATAAAATACACATTAAGCTGCATCTCTACACAATATTTATATTACAGTACATAGGACAATAATTAAATATAAAATCGATGTTTAAAATTCATGATTAAAAACTGCCTGGATATGAAACTAACATTTAAAAAAATGCCTCACATGCCACCTTGAGATGATTTGCAAGAAGAGACAATGTGTATTCATGATTAAAAAAAAGTAATTAAGTGTATTTATTTATAATCCACCTTTCTCCCAACATCAGACTTACAAAAAAGTTAAAATCAGATTTGAATCTGAACAGCACAAGACTATTTTAAAAAATGCTTTGGGGTAGAACAAAGCATTCATAGGATATGATATTTCCCTGTTCCAGTAGTTCACATTCCTAACCGCCCACTCCTGACTTGTGGGAAAAGACATTGTAGGACTAGAAACAAGACTACTTGGCTGAGTTAATTTCTGGAGTCAGAATATCATCATGGCCAAAGCCACCTTGTAATAATTAAGAAGGAAATACAGTGGGCCCTTGGTATCCATTGGGGTTTGGTTCCAGGACCCCAGTAGATACCAAAATCTGTGGTAGCTCAAGCCCTGTTATATACAAAGGCATAGTAAAATGGTGTCCCTTAGATAAAATAACACCATCAAGGTTTGGGTTTGGGAATTTATATATTTTTGAATATTTTCAAGCCGTGGATAGTTGAATCCACAGATAAAGAATAAAGACTATACATTGTTATTGCCCCTCTCATTCTTGGCCTCTATTATTATAAAAGTTGTGCTGATGCTTTTCTATACTGTTGAGGCAAGTATAGCCTTCTGAATGCTTTTGGACTGTATCCTCTATAATCCCCCGCCACTGACAAGGCTGACTAGAGTTGATGGGAGTTGATCGCCAAAACTATGAAGAGATACACAGTTGTCCACCCCACTTGTATGTGGAGAGATACTGCATGAATACTCACAATATTCCACTCTAGACACAGGACTACTTTGGAGCCAATTCTCATGTCTCAGGGATGTAGTACAAGTTCAGTTCCCTCCCACACCCGGAACCAGGGATAAACCGTTTCCCCAGAAAAAGCCACTCCAGAGAAAGTGTAAATTGAAACCTTGGTTTCAATGTTGAAAAATTCCACCTTCCCATCGGCATAGTCCAAAAAGACACGAATCCACCGTGGTCTCTTGTCAAAGTGAAGTGGGGTATGTGTTGGGGAGGTGAAAGCCACATAATTGCCCAATCCCCAGTATTCCCCCATGCCCCAGATGCCTGCCTTGGGGCTAAATTCTGGTAACCCTTTTCTTTCCACAGACTTTTTGGCGACCCCTACAGCCCATTCCCCCTTGCCCTTCACTTCAACCTGCCAGCAATGTCTTCCTGAGACAAAACCGTTTTGGCCTAGCACCCAAACACGTTGTTCAAATCGCTGTGTATTGTTGGGAAGACTCTGCTCCTTCTCACCCCATTTCACACTTTTCTGATCCTTAGAGATGACAAGCCGTCGATGGGCAGTGTCAGGATCCAAAGTCACGCGGGCTACAGGAGAAAAAGAGGGTTTTGTTTATATCCTGCATGTCCTCCATTGAGCTCAAAGTGTCATATATCACTCTCCTCTTTCTTACCTGACCCTCTCTCTACAACAGTGGTCCCCAAATGTTTTTTGGGCTACCAACCAATTTCCTCTTAGGTAACAACCATATTACCTTCATATTATTTCTTAATATTAGGTCTACTGTTCGACTGCAAGTTCAAAGTAACCCATCTTGGTCGCTGCTCCCTTTGCACCTGGTCACCTCAAGAGCAGCAACTGAGCAACTGTCTGGGCAGCAACTGAGATGCTACTTGGGTTTACAGCAAAGGCCTCCATAGGTGAGAGGTTTCTCAGTTGCTGCTTGACTGGCTGTTCGGTCACTGCTTCCAGTCACCCTGGGGGCAACAACCAAGCAGCTGGCTGAGCAGTAACCAAGACACTTCTTGCCCATGTCAGGCTTGCAACAAAGGCTGGTGTAGCTGAGATGCTTGGTTATTGTTCCCTTTGCCCTGGTTCCTCTGGGACCAGCAACTGAGCAACTGGCTGAGCAGTGACCAAGAAGACTCTCGCCCGTGCTGGCCTTGTGGCAAAGGCCAGTGTGGACAAGAGGCTTATTAGTCACTGCTCGACCAGCTTCTTGGGGAGCAGTAACATCCACTTTGAAAATCGCTGCTCTACAGCCATGTAAAGTAGGCCAAGTTGAGATGGTGTTGTGAGGGGACAAACAGGACAGGGCTGCTGCACTTTCATAGTTGCATAGAAGAAGGAATTTCTGCTGGTGTTGCATGTCATGCAAGCTCAGCCTGCTGAAATCCCCTCTTCTGCACAGCCATTAGCCCTGTCCAGTTTTTCAACTGGTAACTTTAAAAGAGTATGGCTTACATGCAGTCATCTAGTGAATTTGGCTTGAACTGATGATTGAATTGCCAGGCCAATACTCTCACCCAGAGCCTGGCAGTGCTACCACATCACTAATGTAGACTTCGATGTGAAAGTTTCTGACCCAAGATAGGAGTGACAACCCATCACCCTTCTGAGTAATCCTCGCCAATCTTTTGTTTTGTCCTTTTAAAGATTAGTGGTTCTCTTTTCTGACACAACTGTTTTTGTTCCTTCTGTAGTGTTGCCTCTTTTGGACTACAACTCTCATCAGCTCCAACCAGCATTGCCAAAAGTGTAAGATGATGGGGTGTTGTAGTCCAACAGCACATGTATGACTATAGATTTCTTACAATGGATCTAAGCTCTAACTGTCCAGATCTGGCAGGGACAATCCCAATTAATCCTCTTGTTGTCCCAATTTTTCAATTGCTTTTAAAGAGTCCCAGTTTCTCTCTCCTCGTCCTCTTACACCCCCCCCCTCTGTTATTAGCTTACTTCAGTTGCTACAAACTGAGTTCAAAATGCAAAAGCAATTTGCAATCAGCCAGCAAAGAGTTGGCAGAATCTTGCCCTTCCCTCTCAGCTCAGGCAAAAGCAAACTGCTGTGTCCCCTCCTAGCTTATGTGTTCTCCCTCATTAACAAGTTTGCCATTTTGGCTTCACTCAGATGTTGCTTGGCTGGTCACACATGTCCTGGATTTTATTTGTGAAATGTTGGCGGGATGAAAGTCTTGTTTTCAGGCCCAAGTGTCTTGAAAACCAGCATTCCTGGACCTGGACCCAAGGTAAACAATATTTCTCACTCTCATGAGCAAATAACTTGTGTAGGTTGCTCTGCCGTTCCATTTTTACAATGTTGCTCTGCTCTACTTTGAGGTCTGATTAAACTTATCTGTAAAAGTTGCTTTTAGAGGACTGAATTCAGTCCTTAAATTCAAGAAGCTTACAAACAGAAGGAGTTTAAAATTACCTGTTGGATTGCCTGGGATCCATTCACATGAGTTAGATAGAGTCGCTGGGCAGGAACCATCCGTTACGTTTCCCACCTGGAAAACTTTCCAAAAATATTCAGATTAGCATGTGGAAAAACTAAAGCACATAGGGTTAAAAGTACTAGGTTGCAACTTGGAGATCTTTACACAACAATACTATAGGATGTGAGCAACTGGCAATTATTAGTTTCCAATGTGCTAGGGAACAACATGAAATTTGTGCCCATTGAGTACTGTTGTTTCTTTCTTTCCTGTAAATTTGCCAGGGACTTTAGCAGCCAATGGTTCAGGGACTGACATTGGTCCAGGGCTGACCACTTTGAGTAGTGCTACTTTAGAGAATGTTTCTCCAGTGAAGCATTCTCCCAATGTGTTGGACTACAACTCCTAACATGCCCAGATGGCATAGCCTTCTTGTTGTGCCAAACTGGAGAGGAGACTGCAAAAAGAAGAGAGGGAGAATTTAAGAGATAAACCTGCTTCTGCTGTGTGTGTATGAATGTGTTTTAAATAGATGTACTCCTTACTTTGCAGACTGTGAAAACTTGGGATGATTCCGTTTTGCTGAAGAAAGGGCTATTGCTTTACATTTTCCCACGGATAATGCCACACTTTGTTTCCTTCTACATTATTATTGATAGTATTCCCAAAACTGCCCCACTGGAAGTGTTCACAGTGAATACAGCACAAAACCTGGCAAACATAATAAATAATGCTAATCAAGAAATAGCAAAAGCCTATTGTAAAAATGAACCAGACAGCTAAGATGCATCTTCACTGTCGAATTAATGCAGTTTGACACCACTTTAACAGCCGTGACTCAATGTTCTGGAATTCTGGGATTTGTAGCTTTGTGAGATATTTGTGGCATAGTGGTTTGAGTGTTGGGCTATAAATCTGGAGACCAGGGTTCAATCCTTGTCAGCTATTAAACCTACTGGGTGCTTTTGGGAATGTCACATGCTCTCAGCCTCAGAGGATGGCAATGGCTAACCTCTTCTGAACAATTGTTACCAAGAAAACCTCATGATAGGTTTGCCTTAGGATTGTTCAAGTATCCTCAGCTCTCTTCTCCAGCACCACATCTCAAATGAATTAATTTTCTTCCTATTTTGTTTCTTAACTGTCCAGCTCTCACATCCATACATGGTAATAGTGAAAACAATGGTTTGTATGAGTCTAACTTTTGTGCTGAGTTGTATATCTTTGCATTTTCGGATTTTTTCATAGCTGCCCTCCCAATTCTTAAATCTTCTGATTTCCTGGCTGCAGCCTCTGTTCTTATCAATATTTGATCCCAAGTATGATAATTCTTTTACTGTTTTATTTTCCATATCTGTTGAAATATGTTGGTTAGCACTAGAGTTGACTCTGTCAATTGCAGCAGTTCAATTGGGATATCATCTGTTCCTGGAGAGCTTTTTTGCTATTTCTTTTATTGCAGCTTCTACATTGCTTTTTAGAATTTAGGGTTCATCTTCATATGGTTCTTCGTTCCATGTGTCCTTCATGTTGTCATCTCTTTGATTTAATTGTTCTTCGTATTGCATCCAATTTCTTTTCAGTCCTTGCTGGTCTTGAATTATGTTATTTTTATTGTCATAGAGTGTCCTGGTCCTTGGCTGAACTTTGCTTTGATTTCCTGAATCTTGTGGAAGAGGTCTCTTGTTCTTCCCTTTTTGTTGTTGTCTTCTATTTGTCTGCATTGGTCATTGTACTAGTTTTCATTATCTTTACACATTAACCATTGTACTGTTGCATTCATGGTTCTTAATTTATTATTATACTTTTTCTTTTATTTTTCTTCTTTCATAGTTCCATGTTATCCTTTATCACTCTTTCAGCTGATATTAAAATATTTGATGTTCTCTCCCACTTTCCCCCTTTGTCATCACCTTACTTCAATTGCTGTAATTTGAAAAGAGGAGGGTGGGCAGAATCTTGCCCTTTCCAGTAGGCTCAAGCAAAAGCAAACTGCTGCAGCAGAAGGAGGAAACTGTGACATTTTAAAAGAAGCTGAAAAGTGCGATGACAGAGGATTAGTGAGGATTTTCCTGCACAGTTGAGAAAGTTGCATGATATGATGTTGGGAAAGGATGTTGCAACCTGACAACATATAAGAATACAATAGAAACCTACCTAGTAGGGTGGCAATTAGAGCCACATTCAGAGCAACGCTTCCTATCAAGAACACAGCCATTGTAGCTTTCCAGCATTTTGAAGAGGAACCTGTACAAAGTAAATTTATATTGTAAATATAATTTTAAATTGAGATGAGAGTGATTGTTTCAGACTAGTGCAGACTACACTTGTTGATTTGATTTATATTCACCCTTTCTCCCTATGCAGGATCCAAGAGCAGCCATTACATCCACAAACCATCACCCATTTGCTAGCAAATTTGAACAATGTTAAGTACAGCCAGCAACCATTCCTAGTGGAAAAAACAGTGCTACTATAAGAAGACCAAAACCACAAATGTTTGTGACATAAAGGTAGGCATGACACATTTCCAAAACAAGTTCCCTATATTGCACATAATGGAAGGCTTGAGACATTTCAAAATCAGGTTCCATATATTGTTGGATAATTGTACTAACTTCCTCATTGCAGGGTTCAGCATGACAATGTTGCTTTAAATATATATCAGATCAGCTTCTGGATTCAACATTTCTAAGGGCCATTCCAGTGAACATCAGACTGAATGCTGTTTTGAGTCAAGCAAGCGGGGTCTACAACAAAACATTGCAGCATAGAGTGCTCCTGATAACCAGCAGGCCATGACATTTTTCAGAATATACCATTGTATCCACTTTGGAAAATGCCTTCTGTACAGAGGCAGTGGTCTGACTATGGAGGAGCAGGGGGTGACGACCGCACCAGGTGACACCCAAAGAGGGGGTGACACACTGCTCCCCAAGCATCTGACTTTGGGCAGAAATGGGCTGTAGTGTTCACCTATGTCCCTTTAAAATGCTGAAGAGATGATGTGAGTGGGGTGAGACTCAATGGGAAGAAAAAAAGGAAAGGCCCCAGTTTTTGAAAAATTAAATTTTTTAATTTTTAATTAAAATTAAATTTATAATTAAAAAAAATCTTTTAAAACATCACATTTCCCCAAATGTTCACTTTAACCACATGGATCTATGTACGCTCATCCCTCTACATTTGGTGGGTTTAGGGGCACAAGACCCCAGTGAGTGCGGAAAATCCACAAATAACAAAAACACCATGTTTTACCTGAGAGAACACCTCTCTAGGAAGCTCTATGTCCTCCAGTACAACTCTGTGGTCAATATCTGCTAGGCATTCACCATAGAATTGTGCTGGAGGAACTACAAATGCCTAGCGGAAAGTGTTCTCTCTAGGAATCTCTAGGTACTTCAGTGCGACATTTGGTTAACGTTGGTCATAGAGTTGCACTGGAGGAGCTAGGTATTTCTAGAGAGAATAATCAAATCCACAAATGTCAAAGCCACAAATGTGGAGGCACGAGTGCATATGTAAATACATTTCTTCTATGTGTTTGATATTGTAATGTAAAGGTCTAATTTTAATTTTGCTAGTTGCTTATATCACAGCTATGACCATTACATTCAATGATATATGATAATTATGAATTATGAGTAAATTGGTACCAAAAACATTACTAAGGATTCTGTATAGGTGTGGGTTATGGGAGGAAGTCAACGGGAGAGGGGTGGCACCATGCGTTACTGCACGGGGTGACACCAACCCTAGTGACGCTACTGCACAGACAGTGCCACAACTCAAAAGCCCCTCTCTCTTGTAGCCAACTGGCTTTGCCCCTTTGGCAGGGGCAACAGAGTACCAGGCTGGTGGGTGAATGGTATGATTATAGTAAAGCATGGACAAAGTATATTTTTTGATTACGACTGAGAACTCAGGGAACAATATTGGCTGGGATTTATAGAATCATAAAGTCTTAGTTTGAAGGGGCCACAAGGTTCATCTAGTGCAACCCCCCTGGCAGGCTGGAATACAGAACAAAGGTACTCCTGAAAGATACGCATCCAACCTCTGCTGAAAGACCATCAAAAAGAAGGAAATCCCACCATCCTTTAAGGTAGTCTATTCCACGGTTGCACAGCTCTGATAGTGAAGACATTCTTCTCAATGTTTAGGTGGAATCTCTTTTCTTTTAATTTGAATCTGTTGATTCCCAAACTTTGGTTTTGGACTTCAGCTCTCAGAAGCCCTAGCCAGCTTGGCCAACTGTCAAGAATTTTGAAACCTGAAGTCCAAAACATCTGGAAGACCAAAGTTTGGAAATCAATGCTCTGGTCTCTGGAGCAGGAAAAAACAAGCTTGCTCCATCTTCTACATGCCATCCCTTCCGATATTAAAACATGGCTATCATGACACCTCTTCAGCTTCTCTAAACTAAACATAACCAACTCTCTAAATTGCTCCTCATAACAGCCACCGAAAGCTAACAGCAACTCAAAGTCTAACCATACCTTCTGTCTTTGGTGGAACGGGCACAATATACAAGTCCCTTCTTCCAGGTTCTATCGACATATATCCTTCTTCGTCCTCCATTTCCCAAGATCTTTCTTGAGGATGGTTTTCAAACAAATCTAGAAAGCAGCAGCCTCTGCAGGGGAGAGGATTCTTGAAAGTAAGACTCTCAGTCTTTGGAAGGGAAATTTAACTCAGCCCACAGACTAGTATTACGTAAAGAATAGTGAAAGGGACAACTCATGAGCCTTTCTCAGTTACTGTGTCGTCTGAAGTCACCCACATGTTTAGCAATGCGTCCTTCCTCTCTTAGGTTTGTGCTTGGATCACTGGAACAGGGAACACAATGACATGCCACAGATCTGCTAAACAGAAGCAGAACCAAACCACAAGGACATTAAACTCCTAGAAGAACAATGATACAGCCAGCCCTCCATAGTTATAAATTCAACTATCTGCAGCTTGAATACACACACACACACACACACATTTTTTGCCATTTTATATAAGGGACACAATTTTACTGTGCCATTGTATACAATGGGACTTGAGCATTCAAAGATGTTGGTATCCACAAGGGATCCTGCAATCAAACCCCAGAGGATACCAAGGGTCCACTACACCTCCCTTTTAAAATATTTTTTCATGAAACAGTTTCATACTTGTACACGCAGAAACCACCTAAACTCTATTATTATAATTATAATCATAATTATTGTTATGAATAGCCCATCTTTTCCCGAGTTTGGAACTAAAGAAGGCTTACAACAGTTACAACATAGTTGAAAATTAACAGCATACAAAAGTTAAAATGCCATTAAACCACTGTAAAATTTGAAGCCAGTTAAATGAAAACTGCAGCAACAATTAGTTGTGTCTGTTTTCTCTGAGGACATCTGAAATAGGTCCTTTATGCTGAATGCCTCAGAAGAATAGACACCGAAGAAGGGGGGGATACTATATTCAGATACTGGCATTAACTTGTTAAAATGTGCAGTGATTTTGTCATATATTTCAGCTGTATTTTATAGACATTAAAATATCTAGAATTAATCCTATTCTGACCAGGAAATGTAATTGCTTATATGTTGTTGTTTCAAGTTGTTTCCAAAAGTGTCTGCAAGCCTAAGGTGACCCTACATGAGGTTTCCAGGGCTGAGAGTTTGGGGCTCACAAGTGAACCCTGATCTCCAGGGTTGTGATCAATCCACTACACCATACTGGCTTCAGTGGCTGATATATTGTTTAATAAACTGAAATGACAGAGGCAGTGTGTCCTTTACCGGTACTTTAGCTGGCAGTGAACAGGGAGTAGGAGGTCAAAACCTGAATTTTATATTTAATTATTACCCATGTATTGTGATATAAATAGGTGTAGAGATGCAGCTTAATATTTTTATTTATTATAAGGATTGTTTTTTAATTATGTTGTAACCTGCCTCTAGCCAGGAGAGAGGCAGGTAGAAATAAAATTATCATTATATTATTAAAGCAAAATGCCAGCAGGGAGCAGGCAAAACTTACAGACTTGGAAGACTAATCCGATAGTATTAAGCCAGAGGGGAGATGCAAAACTGTAGTCCAAATTTCCTTCCAGGGTTCTAGTATCCTGAGTCCAACCTTATTTGTCAGCAAGAAACACAACAGCAGCACGACTATCCAAAACAGGTTGCCGACCACACGGAAGTGAAGCAGCTGGCTCCTTTTAAGCCTTTTGGCCTCCAGCGGAGACAGGCATCTCAGGAATCCCGGGTGTATCATCTTTACAACAGGTCCTGGGACTGGTATGGTAAGTTGTCTCTTCCTCTTCGGGGTCCTGGGAATTCCCCAGCCCAGAGCTCCCCTGAACCCCCGACACCCCAAGTCTGTCTTTGCATCAGACTCAGAATCCCTCTTGTCACAGGGCAGGCCATGACAGGTGAGGATATTCCAGTTGCTATGAGTGAATGGGGAAGAAATGAGTATGCACACCACTAAAATTATTATCTGTTGGTCAAAGAGGGACATCAATACATCAATGTCTTAAATGGCCAAGATACTGTATATTCAAGTATAAGTCAACCTCGAGGGCAGGTTTGGGGGTGGAAAGTATGGATTTTACCCTTGGATAGGTCAAGGGTAAAACTGGGGGGGGGGGCATATAGCAAAGGATCTAAAGGATGAAGCAAAGCAAAACAATGTCAAAGAACTCACAAAATTCCAGTAGATATAGTCTTTGTACTCACCCTTAAGGCTGGATGGAAGAGAGAGTAGAGGGGGTCAGTGCTTCCAGGACAGATATATTCTTGCCTTTCACCAGGGGATGGTTCCTTCTTTAAATAAGAGTTAAGATACCGCACTTAAATTGACCCATGGATAAGTGACTCAGGTTTTTTGGTCAATTTTTAGAACTAAGTTTCTAACTGTATACATGAGTAATACAGTAGTTCCTTTTGTCCTCAAGCTTTGTATTATTTTAGCAGAGTCATCAATCACAGATTAACTAAATTTTAGATTGTATTTTTAATCTATTTTTGCTGACACAATAAGGGACCATAAGCACAAATACATGGTTTCCTATGCTGTTATCACTTGTAAGACTGTGTGACCAAGGAATAGAAATCAGCTAATGCAGACCCTGTTCACACTATGGAAATAACCCGGTGTGAACCAGGTTGTTGTGATGTCCAGACTGGCCTCAAATGCATCCAGCACCATTTGTGTGGAGAGAAGGTTGAAAATCCCACTTAACCCAGTGCATTTGATACAAGGTCCCTTCCACATGCTTTTTTTAAAGTGCCAGTGACCGGATCTTCGGTAGCGTAAATACACTACTGAATCGATCCAGATCATGCTGCAACAATACAGAAATGGCACCATTTCCTCTCTAGTAGTTGCAAGTGTGAATGGGAAGGTGGTTTAAATTGCCTCAGAGAGCTTCGGGGACGTAAAATGTAGTACCCCCGTAGTGAGAACACTAATCCGATATTGCATCACACAGAGATCCAGATCTCCTTGATACAAAAAACTAAGTCTGAATGTCCCCACAGTAGACTGCTGCCATACGGCAGTTTGACACCACTTTAAACTGTCATGGCTTCATCCTATGGAATCCTGGGATTTGTAGTTTGTTGTGGCACCAGAGCTCTCTGACAGAGAAGGCTAAATGTCTCACAAAAATACAGATCCCAGGATTCCATGACATTGAGCCATAGCTATTAAAGTGGAGTTAAACTGCATTAATTGTGCAGTATAGATTCAGCCATAGAGATATACTGGGCCCTTGGTATCTACTGGGAGTTGGTTCCAAGACCCCTCATGGATACCATAATCTGTGGATGCTCCATTAAGTACAATGGCATAGTGAAATGGTGTCCGTTATATAAAATGACAAAATCAAGGTTTGCTTTTGAAATTTATATTATTTTTCAATATTTTCAAGCTGTGGATGCTTGAATCCATAGATAAAAGATCTATGGATATAGAGGGCCAACTTATACATGGATGGTGGAGGAAAACTTGGGACCTTGTGTTAAACTGTCCATAATGAAGTACCCCATGGAGAGAAGGAGACACCTTTTTGAAACTTGACTACCATTTATTGAGTACATAAATGACAAGAAAGGAGAGTGTGGGCCAATTGGACCACATTGGAGATACTGGAGAGATTTACTGGATGCTGTGTCATCAAAGAGATGTAAAGTCTGATTGGTATTCCTGCTTAAAAAGACAGAGAACAGGAAACTAATGGCCATTTGCACTGTACAAACTATGCCATTGATGGATAGTAATTAAACATCTGTATGTGTTTTGTTAATAAAGCTTTTTTAAAAAACTTTCTCTTACCTGTCTCTTGAACTTCTCTATTTGGTGTGGATGGGAAGCCCTTTCAACATTTTGTTAGCATGAATTATTGGCGTTGCCAACCGACGCATGGAAACTGGCTGCCTGATCTCATCCTATGCTTGCATTACACCACAGAAGTCAGCATGTGATGCTTTTGACCGTATCGCCACTGGCTGATGTCTGGTCTGGAATAGACCAATTTGCTGTTTAAGGAACGGACTGAAAAGCTGACAGTGTTAATTCCCATTTTAAAGACCAAACTGAAGACATCACCTTGCTACTAATTAATTAATCTTTTTAAACAATAGTTTTAAAAGGACATGCCCTCCAACATTTCACAAATGAAAACTGGGGTGTGTGTCACCCATACAACAAAGCAACCACTAATCTCTAGAAAGAACATTTCTTTCTTCACTTCTTGTCTTCATTCCTTTCATTTCAGAAAGCAAAAAGAAATGACATAGGTCTCTAAGTCACAAACAATAGGTAGCCAGGGGACAAAGGTAAGGAAGAATAATATGGTAAGGCACCAGGTCACTTGCCAGATTTGTGAGGCTTAAATGTACAGTCTATAATAGTGGGTTGTTTTTTTTTGCTAGAAACATGCATTTCCTTTATTCATATATATACATACAACTCTCCCACTTCATATAATCCAGTTTGAGACTGCTTTAACTGCCCTGGCTCATTGCTACAGAATCCTGGGAATAGTAGTTTAATGTGGCACCAGAGCTCTCTGACAGAAAAGGCTAAATGTCTCACAAAACTACAATTCCCAGAATTCCCTAGCAATGAACCAGAGAAGTTAAAGTGGTCTCAAAGTGGATTATTCCTGCAGTGTGTTTTGGACCTTAGTTAATTAAAAGATAAATATTATTTTAAAACAAATATTACGTACGAGTTGATTAGCTACATCCAAAATCAAATTTCTATCCAAACTGGCAAATTATTTTTTCAGTTGATTGCCACTCTTTAATGATCTTTCATGAAAATAACCATCTCCCAAACAGAGTCGACTAAAAAATCTGAATGTTTATTTCCAAACTCAAAACATTTTATGCAGTTCTAGAGAGAGAGCATATAAAATTGATTTTGATCTGGATTTCTGTTGAGCAAGATTCTTGTCTACAGCTGGGCAGTTTTATAGTACCCTAAAATAAGAAAGTAAAGTAAAACTAAGAAAACTAATACTTTAATAAAGTTGAATAATGTTAGCCCTCTTGTCTATAATAAACCATGGCTATGTGGCCATGTTCTAGCAGAGTTTCTTTCTGACGTTTTTTCGCCAGCATCTGTGGCTGGCATCTTCAGAGAAAATCTTTGTTATTAAGTGCTTATAAACTGCCATTCTGCTGGGAATGAATACTTCTGCTCACTTTTGCCCAGCTTCCCAACAAAATAAAGGATAAGCTTTTTCTAAAGTGTTGCTGTCCTCACTATTATCCTGATGGGGATGACAGCTATGTTGAGAGAGATGGTGGCATCTGTGAAGGAGTAGTAGGGCATAGGCTGCTCAGAACCACTAGATTATGTCTGCCTACCCTCACCACTATTGTGTCCTTGACCCTGGGGGGGGAATGGTCTTTATCACACACAGGTTTTTGCAGCTCCGATCCAACGCCACTGCGGGTCCAATGATGTGAATTCATGTGATAACAAGATGTATTTATTATCACACGTGATTCCTTTCTATGGGGGAGTCGCTCCAAGACGCTTCCACAGTCAATCCAAATTGACTCCTCATTTTGGTGAATTCGGCAACAAGCGAATTCACAGTAATTGCTTCCAAGCTCACTTCGATTTCACTCCGAAATGGTCTGGTGTGGAATGCAACTTTGCTTCTGCTCAGGTACACCACCGCAAACCATCCAGGTTGTAAATTTCCCATGATGCGGCACTGCAATTTCCCTCCCCCCCCCCATTTCCTTCTGGTGGTCCTTCCGCTTTCAGGGCAACCGGGGGGGGGGGGAGCAATCACTCCATTGTTGCTGAGGTAAAGCTGAAACCTTTTGTGGGGGTTGCGTGCATGTTAAACATTTTCATGTTTTAATGTTAAGACGTTATAATGTGAACTGGGCAGGACCCTTTTTTTACCTTGAGCCCCCCACACCTCCCGGTCTGCACTGATGGGGGGGTCCCTAAGGTTTTCTTCCATGTCCTATTCCTATTCCCCTGCCTCGCACGCACATCCGGGCCACTACGTTGGAGGAGGAGATGTGTTTCTAGGGCAACTCATTTTTTTGGAATATATATATATATATATATATATATATATGTATGTGTGTGAATGTGAATATACAGATATGTGTATGTATGTATATATATATGTGTGTGTGTGTATAATAAACATACATATACATACCTAAACGCATGGGTACATCTGCATAGGCATTCACATACTGTATATGTGCATACACACACACACATATACACATACATGCATGCACATATACAGTATAAATGAACATGCGTGTATGTGCATCTACACACACATCTGTGTTTTCCATGTCTCTCTGTCTATATATGTCTGTGTGTATATATATATGCATGCAAATGTCTATACGTGTTTGTTGGTATACATGGATGTATGCATTCTTATGTTTGTCAATATATATGTGTACACACACATATATACAGTGCTACCTCGGGTTACGAAATTAATTCGTTCCGCCGTTCCGTTCGTAACCCGATAATTTCGCAACCCGAAAAGGCTTTCCGTTAGCGCTGGAAAGCCGCTAGCCGTGCTTTGCGTTTGAATTTCGCGCCAAAATAAATTTCGTAACCCGAAAAAAATATCGTAACCCGGAACAGTTTTTTCCAATCTAACTTTTTCGTACCCCGGAAATTTCGTAACGCGATCATTTCGTATCCCGGGGCACCACTGTACACACATGCACACATACATACATATGCTGCCATATCCATATGTGTGCTTAGTTATGTTTGCATGTATACAAGCATGTGTTTCTCTGCAAGATACCATTATCTCTCTGTATACACGCATATATATATGTACAAGTATATATGTATGTATGTGCATTTATGAGATTTGATTTTGACTACAATTACACACACATATTCATAGCTATACACTAATACAAAACTGACTATATGTGCGTATATATATATCCGTCTGCTTTCATGTATGTGCATTGTCTTGGGTTTGCGGGTTTTTTTGTTTGTATATATCTGGATCTTTGCATGCGAATATGTATACATGCATGTTGCTATGACTAGAAATTGTGGCTATAACAAAAAACATACATGCTTTGATGTGACTGGTATGTACATATAAATGTTTATATATATATACACACACACACACACACCCCTTTACGTATATGTATGTGTGTTTATTGAGATGTTGCTTGCTTGTATCCGCGTGCACATGCATGGATGTCTGCATGCATACTTATACTGATTTGTGTGTATGTGCATTTTCTTTTCTGTATGGTTGCCCAGAACGCATGTACACATATATGTACATGCTCACATTTTTTGCCGTTCTTCCAAACTCCACAAGGACATTTCAATTTTTATGCAGGTTGATATTTCTTTGCCTGCATTTCTTTTCACTGCAGCATGCCATGAGACTATGTTGGTGGGGCCAACTTTTGCAACACTGTAGCATCAGATGTTGAGACTCCAGCAATTTGCAGGACTTGATTTGCGGAATTCTTCGCCTTGCTATCTTGGTTTCCAAGTTGGATGTGTACTTCCAAACATGCCCGCCACCACTTCCTCCCGTCTCTCGTCCCTGAAGCCAGTTCTCCAAAATCCCAGGACACAAGCTATGAATAGCTTATTTTTATTTTTCTTTACAAATCAGAAGGTAAAAAACACAAGGATAAAATAAACTACAATCGGCACCTGTTACATGACAGCTGCTGGAGGGGGGCAAGCACTCTCATGCACACGTACACACACAGATACACACACAGCAATAAAAAAAGGAGAGCAAAAAAGACCAAGTTAATTACACCCCCTGACTGTTACTGCACAGCATGCAGGGGGAAGGGTTGGTGGAACAGCTTCACAGATGTGTGCATGTGTGCGCGCGTGCACACACACACACATGGTGATACACATAAAATAAAAATACCTGCTGGCTATTCCTTCACAGCTAGCAGGGGGGGGGTGCATTCTCTCTCTCTCTCTCTCTCACACCCACACCCACACCCACATCATTGTGGGGAGTGCCACACACGGAAGCGGTTGATCCACATTTCGTGCTGGTCTTGGATGTAGTGGAGTTGAGCAATGTCCTGCTCCAGAGCGTCAATACGCTGCAGCACTGTAATGGCAAGAGAAAGTATTTAGATTTCGCTTGTTGTTTCTTGTTCCCAACCACCCTTAAATTTTGTTAAGGTGGAGGGAACTTACCTTCCTGGCTAAGCCCCTTAAGCTGTGCGAAGCTGGCCTCCAGGTGAGTGATGCAGGCAACCATTCCTGCTTGCTCCTGGCCCGCAGCCTCTGGTTCTACTGCAGGGCCTGCTTGAGGCGGGGTCTCTTCTGCAGCATCACCTAGAACAACGAACATTCAAATATATATATATATGCACACACGCACACGCACACACAATCTACATCTGTACACAAATGTGTATAGCCTTATCTCCATCTTTGCATCCATATATCCACACATATATCCACATATGCTTCTCTGCTGATTCTCTCTGTGTACATATACAGATGTATATGCACAAACACACATGCACACATGCATCTGTTGTTGTGCATGTATATATGTGAAGGCATCTCTATGTGCACTCAAACTTATACCTTTATGAGGCTACATATATATGTAATGTTTCAAGTCTATGCACATAGATTTTGCATACAACTCATCTTTGCACCCATAGATATCTGTCAGAACATGTGCACGCACATGTATTGATATATATATATATATATATATATATATGGAGAGAGAGAGATGCAAGCACATGTACACATATATGTCGGATCATATAATCGCAGATGACCACTCGAAGAAATACTGTTACAGATAAGCAACCTGTCCTCCTTCTTCGTGGTCTCTGCGAATCATACAAATGAGTTAAGACTGACAAGCTTAGGTAAGGGGCAGAGGGAGTGTCCTGAAACCAAGTAAGGTTCAAACAGAGTGTGTTTATTTTCCAAAATAAAACTCCTTGGAACCAGGAACTGTGTCAGTCATTGTTTGGTTCCTCAATAATAGCACTAACCTGTGCCGGGTAAGGCACATCAACAATAAATAAGGTCATGCAAGGCCTTAGTAAACCATTAGAAGCACATGAAGCACACTGAATCATAAACATGTCAAGAATATACATGGAGTACAGAGCAATCATGGCAAGAATACACATGGAATGCAGAGCAATCAATAGAATGTTATAGAAAGGCCAGTCTTGGCACAAACACTTCCCTGAATACATGAAGAACATTAACTGTAAAACATGTCAAGAAAACATGGAATGCAGTTGTCAGGCTCCTGTTTTCAGGTCCCTCTTCCAACAAGAGACTGTTCTTTGAAAGTAACAGCTTTATTGAAAAAAGTGATACATACAACAGAAGTGACTTTTTTGTCAGGAATGAAGATGTATAGTAACATATGGTTTATATAGCCCCACAAAGCAAACCCACCCCATAAAGCAATAAAGTAAATTAATTGGATGATTCTTTCCCGCGCAGTCAGGAATCTCCCCCCCAATGATGTAATGTCCTCCAGTCTGGGATCTTTGGCAAACTCTCAAAACAATTAAGTTCCCACACGGCATTATCTCCTCATTGCACCTGTGATTTTGAAGCATATACATTCCCCACAACTAGACTAAGTAATAATGAACCTTAACAGCCTATAAGTATAATCAAGCATAACTATATATCCCATCATCCCACAACCCAACATATATAGCAGCATCTAAAATATAATAGCAGCATATTAAAGTACAATGAATATATTACCATAACACCATATAAGCAATAGCAATAGGCCCTTCATGTTTCAGTTCCCCCTCCCATCACACAGACCTGTCTCTGGCTGGCAGGGTAACTCCCTAGCATTCCAATCCTAACAAGCAAGCACAGAGTCTAACAGTCAGTCTACCACTTTCTAGTATATTCCATTATTAACCCAATACACATTAAACCCACTAATAATATTTAAACAAAACCCTAAACTTATAACCCTCATGACAGAAACCCCAAATGAATAAATGAATGCAGGGGATTTCTGACAGCAGTGCACTTAACGTAAACCTGAAACTAACACTGCTCTTCCAAAGGCAGCATCCTGTTTGGCCCTTGTGTCCAGCCTATAGTGTTTAATAAAAGTCATTGACTGAGACCAAACAGCAGCTTTACAGACATCCTCCAGAGAGACCCCAGTCAAGAATGCAGAGGATGCTGCTACTGCCCTAGTTGCATGGGACCGAGCCCTGGCCGGGAGAGGTCTGCCCAAGACTTCATAGCAGAGGTGGATGGTACTGGCCACCCATTTAGAAAACCTCTGTGCAGACACAGGCAGTCCCTTCTTCGGCTCTGAGTAGCATTGGAAAAGTCTCTCGGAGCGGCTCGAACCTGCAGTTCTGTCCAAATTGAAGGCCAGAGCCCTCTGAACGTCCAAGGTGTGTAGACTGTGTTCGACCTCTGTGGTTGCGTTTGAGGCCAGGGTAGGCAATACAATGTCCTGACACATATGAAAAGCAGATACCTCCTTAGGCAAGAAGGTGATGTCAGTACGGAGGACAACCTTGTCCTTATGGAATCTAAGGAAAGGCTGGTCCCTTCTTAAGGCACAGAGTTCACCCACATGGCAGGCAGAGGTGATGGCCACAAGGAAAGCAGTCTTCCAAATCAATAGTCTCAAGTCCGATGTGGCCATGGGCTCAAAGGGCTTGGATTGTAAGGCACATAACACCGCATCCAGGCTCCAAGCCGGGGTCGGAACCGAGGCTGGGGGATGGAGATTACCACAGCCTCTCAGGAAACTCTTAACAAAACGGTCCCTGAAAAAAGAAGGTTTGCCCTCAAACTGGGAGTGAGAACAAATAGCAGAAAGATAGCACTTAATAGAGGCACAGTCCCACGTCCATAAGCAGCATCAAAAACTCCAGCACCATCCGAGTCATCACCTGCATCGGGGAGAGGTCTCCTTCTGCAAGAAAGGACAGGAACATCCTCCACTTGGAAGCACAGGACCTCTGGGTCGAAGGCTTCAAAGCAGCAAGGATCACCATCTGCACCGAGTTGGGCAGCAAGGCTAGGGACGAAGCCTCCAAGCCACCAATGGTAGACTCTCGATGTCCGGATGCCAGACCCAGCCCTGCTGGATTGTGAGCAGGTCGGGACGGAACTTGAGGTGAAGGAAGTCTCTCCCGGAGAGGTGGAGAAGGGACGGGAACCACGGCTGTCTTAGCCACCAAGGGGTGATGAGGATTGCATCCGAGTGGTTTATTGTCATCTTGGACACCACTCTGATGATCATTGGGAATGGTGGGAAGGCGTAGAGCATTTCCCCTGACCAGATGAAACCAAACGCATCTCGGAGGGAGTTCTTGTTGTGCGCCCAGGAGCAGAACTGGGGACAGTGGCTGTTGCGGGTGGTCACAAAAAGGTCGGTCTGAGGGGTTTCCCATCAGTCAAAGAGATCGCTGACCGCCTCTGGGTGAAGCCTACACTCGTGGCAGACAGCTGAAGATCTGCTGAGCTGGTCCGCCAACTCATTCTCCTCTCCCGGCAAATAGATCGCTTGGAGGAGAATCCCTCTCGGGATGCACCAGTCCCAAATCTGTAGGGTGATGTTCAGCAAAGTCCTGGATTTGGTGCCTCCTTGCTTGTTGATATAATACATGACGGTCGTATTGTCCGCCCTTAAGAGGACCACCTTGTTGGTGACACTGGATTCAAATGCTCTCAAAGCCTTTTCCACAGCAAGCATCTCGAAAGCAATGATGTGGAGACCTTGTTCCTCCGGAGACCACTTGTCCTTTACTAACAGATTGAGCAAGTGGGCGCCCCAGCCCTCTAAGGACGCATCCGTCATCAGGGTTAATGGCAGCTGAGGCTGGTTGAAAAGCATGCCGACGCAGACGTTGCGGGAGTCTAGCCACCAATGCAGGGAACAGGCCACAGGTCTCGGAACGGTGAGCCATTTGGACGGAGAGTCTTCCACTGGATCAAAGACTGACAGGAACCATGACTGGAAAGGATGGAAGTGAAGCCTTGCCCACAGGGTTACAAATGTTGTTGAAGCCATGTGGCCTAGGTCTACCTGGACGTCTCTGGCCCTCACTATTCTGTGGGCTAAGCAGGCCCTAATGGCTGACGAAAGAGTCTGGAAGCGGTCCCGAGGGAGATAGGCGATGCATTCTTCGGAGTCGGGAACGGCGCTGATGAATTTGGCCTGCCTGGATGGGGTGAAGCAAGACTTCTCCCGGTTGACGATAAGTCTGAGGGATGCCAGCAGAGTCAATGCGAAGTCGACTGCTTCCCACAACTCCTCCTCTGAGGCGGCCACAAAGAGCCAATCGTTTAGGTAAGGGAATACTCTGTAGCCCTTCTGATGCAGATATGCCACGACTGGAGCCATACACTTGGTGAAGACCCTCAGGGCTGTGGCAATGCCGAAGGGAAGAACGTTGTAATGGTAAGCGTCGGAGCCGAAGGCGAAGGCGAGGAATCATCTGTAGGAGTTCCGAATTCTTATGTGGAAATAGGCATCCTTCAGGTCGACCGTCACGAACCAGAGTCCCTGGTGAAGCAAAGGCAGAATAGAAGCCAGGGTTACCATATGGAACTGATGATATTCAAGGAAGTAGTTCAGGGCTCTTAAGTCTAAGATGGGCCTGATTCCCTCCGCCAGCTTTAGGTACTGTAAAGTATCTAGAAAAGAAGGCCCTAGGGCAGGGGTTCCCAACCTGGGGGGTGCCAGGTTGGGAATCCCCCTGTCTCCCCCTCCCCTTTTCTCTGTGGGTGCCGGCGCTAGTGCAGGCACCGCACGCGAAAAAGGGGAGGGGGGCGGGGGTCCCTCCTCCTCTTTCCCTCCTTTCCCACGGCTGCCAGATAACCGCGGGGAGGAAAGGAAGGGGCGGGGGTCCTTCCTCCTCCCCTCCCTTCTCGCGGCAGCCAGACAGCCGTGGGGAGGAAGGGAAGTGACGGGGGTCCCTCCTCCTTCCCTTCCCGTGGCTGCCAGACAGCCGCGGGGAGGAAAGGAAGGGGCGGGGGCTGCCTCCTCCTCCTTCCCTCCCTTCCCACAGATGCCAGCCAGCCGCGGGGAGGAAGGGACGATGGGGGCTGCCTCCTCCTCTTCTCCCCGCGGCTGCCAGGCAACCACAGGGAGAAGGGGAACAGGACTGCAAGCCCCAGAGGCCCTAATTGGTTGGGAGGCTGGGACTCCTGGCCGCAAAGCCTGCTGGGGCTTGTAGGCGGCCGGAAGCCCCGCCCCTTCCTGACCTCCCAGCCTATCAGGGGGCCACAGGTGGGACTTTCGTATCCACTGGGGGTCGCGGACTAACCAAGGTTGGGAAACACTGCCCTAGGGAATGTCTCAGGCTCCTTTGGCAAGCAGGGTGCGCACTTCATCAAGAAGGGTGTCTGAGGGGACAGTGGAAAGGAAAGCTCCAGTTGGAGGGAGCACTTCGAACCCAAGGGCATAACCCCTATGGACAATATTCAAAACCCACGTGTCGGTGGTGATAGAGGCCCAGGTGTTGCAGAAAGGTCTCAAAATAGAAAGGAAGGAAGGAGCGGAGGGGACGAAGCACGCAGGAGCCCTTCAAGACTTCTTCTTACTCTGGTCAGTGTCCTGCCGGCGAGACTTCCAATACCGGGCAAGGATGTTGCACTGGCCAGAGGAGGAGGAAGACTGGGAGGGATACCTTTGCTGGAATGGACAGTCCTGATGGTAAGGCCTCTGGGACTGACCTTGTGACTGCCAAGGGCGATGTCTCTTCCTGAACGGTGAGATGGAAGTAGAGGACATGCCGTGTTTCTGTGGTGTGGCCTTCATCCTGTATTTCCTGTTCAGGCGCTTGTCAGTTTCAGCATGAAACAGGCCCGAATCGTCCATTGGCATATCCTCTATGGCCGACCTCACGTTGGGGTGTAGATTGGAGCCCCGGAGCCACGCATGACGTCGGAGTGCCACTGATGCTGCCATGGCCCTGGCGGAGCAATCAGCCACATTCCTCGAGGTGGCAATCAGCCAGCTGCCTATTGAATGCACCTCGTCCCTAATCTCGATGAGCCTCCGTTGAACGTCGTCAGGCACGTCAGGTATTACCAATGAAATTCCCTCCATCAAAATTTGGAGGTATGCACCCATGCAAGCATTGTAATTTATGGCTTTCACTGCCAGAGCCGAAGCAGAATATGCCTTCTTGGCAAGGCCATCAATTTTCTTCGCCTCTCGGTCAGCAGGCGAGGTGGCTTGCTTGTGGGTGAAGGTCTGTTGGGCCCCTTCTACTATGGCTGAGTTCTGCTTAGGGTGGGTGGTCAGCCACGCACAATGGGAGGACGAAATTCGATAGAGGGACTCGATCTTACGAGAGGAGCCCACTAGGGATGCCGGTGAATCCCATGATCGTTTGATGATGTTCTCGAGAGACGGAAGGAGCGGGATCGACGGTGGTGTTGGGACCCGGCCATAAACCTGCCGCTCTACAGGGTCCTTTGCCCCTTCTTCGGGATAGGACAAATCAATATCCAACGCGGTCGCCATCTTAATTATGAGCTCAGTAAAGGAGCGTACATCATCCATTGGAGATGATGGTTCCGGGTGGTGCAACTCCTGGGGCGATCCTTGCGGGGACATTTTGGCATCCGAAAGCTCTTCGGAGGACTGAATGATCTCTGGTTCTGAGTCCGAATCCAATTGAATGAGCTGCTGCTCAGGGTGTTGGGCTGGAATGGAAGTCAGTTCCGAAGTCGGTTGTTTTGACGCCCGATGTGTTGGGGTCGAAGGGGGAGGCCTGGATACCGTCGCCGAAGGCCTACGTCTATCAGGTAGCTTCAGGCGGTCACAAAGCATAGAGGTGAAACGTTGCAATGCCAGCTCCCTTGACACGGAAATATAATAACAGTCTGTCTCAGAGTTGTAAAAGAGGTTGGAATCGTCTTGGATGGCTTCCTCATGGGAAGAACGTGGAACAGGAGTCGGCAATCTGTGCCAGGAAGACCTGGAGCCCTCATCTTCTGAATGTAGAAAGGGGACAGTAGTCATCCGTGAAAATCTGGAGGAAGAGTCGGTACCAGAGCGATGGTGTAAAGACAATGCAGGGTCGCCCCTCTTCTCCCCTGCAGGGGGCTTCTTGCTACTGGAAGCATGCCCATCCTTCTTGGACCCTGTTCTTGGTTCCAAAGGTGTCTCTACTGCCTTGGACTTCTTAGGCAGGGGTGACCCGGATGCGACTTCCAGCTGATATCTCTTCTTAGAGGACTTGGAGTGACCCTCTGATGTCGAGGAAGGCTTCAAGGTCGACCCCGACGACTTAGGCTTGTCCATGGACTTAGAGCTATCCTTCTTGTCTTTCTTGCCGGACGAGGACTTTGACACTGAGGTTTTGGTCAAAGAGGGCTTGGGGGGCTTGGAGGCGCTCTTGGAGGCCTTGGAGGGGTCTCTGGAGGTGGAGGCAGTCTTAAGGGCCAGAAACTCGGACCCAACAGCCTTGGAAGGCTTGGAGATGGAACCCTCGGAGGCAGCCGCCTCAGTACGAGCAGGTGTCAACTTTGAAGAGGAACCCTCAGTCCCCGATGATTTATGGGGGTGCTTGGAGGGTTTTGTGGTGGCACTGGGTCTATTGTGACCGCGGACCACATGGCTGGCAGCGCTGGGTTCATCAGAACCATAGGCCACAACTACAACCGGTGCGGACACCACACTGGAAGGGCTGCCGTGGGCAGAAGTTGCAGAGGCCAAAGAAGAAACTACGGGAGCCGAAGCAGGTCGGGGGTCCCCCTCCTGGGACTTGATCACCCCTTGGGTAATGGCAGACGTAAGTCGAGACTCATGATTTGTCCTGGCCTGTGAAGTCATCGATCTACACAGTGGACAGGCCTTGGCGTCATGCTCTTTTGCAAGACACAGCAAGCAAGTAGAATGCGGGTCTTGAACTGGAACCTTGCCTCCACTCACGTCGCAGTTCTTGAAAGGAGCCGGAGACATGCCAACCAATATCGACAAAACTGATAGGGAGAAGCGATAAGTGAAGTCAAAAACAAGCCAAAAGTCCAACAGTACATGGGGGTGATAGAGAAGATGAGGTCAAAACTGTCCGAGCTCAAAAATACCAGTGATTCAATGGAAAAAGCAAGCGAAGTTCCCTAGAGCAGCCAACGCAGTGGAAAAAAGGAACTGGGGAAAGAGCAGGAACGCAGGGGCTTTATAATGGGTGGGCGGGGTTACCACAAAAAAGTTTCTATGTTGCAAAGTTAACTTTGCCCAGTGATTCTAGAAGTTTCCGAACAGCACTGCAAGCGCAATGAAACCCATTTGTATGATTCGCAGAGACCACGAAGATACACACACACACACACACACACACACACACACACACACTGTATTTTCTGGCGTATAAGACTACTTTTTAATCCAGGAAAATCTTCTCAAAAGTCAGGGATCGTTTTATACACTGGGTTTCATCTTATAGGGTGGGTGCTGAAACTTCCGAGCCAGACTGGAGAATCTGTGGGCTTTGTATATAATCCAGTCCAAGCAGGCTTTGTATACAACAAGTTTTCCTGCTAAGTACCTGCATGTCATAAGTATTTGAAATAAAATCACCATATTGAAATCAAATCTGACACTTTTTTGATTTTTATTTAAGCAATTATATGTTTATATATATTTATATCCATAAGCATACCTTCTGGGTGATGAGGTGGACTGCCCTCTTCCTTCTGATGAGATTGATTGTTGAGGGGCGACCTGGGATGCCTCCCCCGGCATGCTGTGTAGAGGAAGAGGAGACACAAGTGCAGAAATGAGCTCAGGTGCCTGAAGGCAACTCATAACAATCCAGTACAGGTAATGTGAACAAGAATGCGACACTCATTGGCTGCAGAATTCCGGTCCATTCTCAGACTACCCGCAAGCATCCAAAGATGCCACATCTACTCAAAATATTGAGGTTTGCTGTGTGGGGAGGGGCAGTCGCCATGCGCGTGCATGGCGTAGCAAAAAGAGATGTGCATGAACTTGACCTTTGAGGCCACCTGGATTAGGGAGCGCTCAAATCCCTGCCTCTGGAGCTTCCTGGCCAGACTTGAATATATTGCCTTGTTGGGGTGGGATGTGGACCCCATGATGACATCGAGGTCCACATCTCCCTCCAAGCAGTGGAAGAGGTACTGGACCTCCCATCAGTTCACAGGTCCTCCCTCTGGGCATTATGGAGAGGAAAGGCCCAAAACTCTCAAAGGCCCAAAAACACATGGTTTGAGAAGTTTTGATCTTGCCCAGTTAAACTTTTTGCTGGCCAGCAGATGGCACTCTAGGAAGTGTTTGCACATGCACGCTGGACTGCTGGCTTACTTGCTGTTCATGCAATAGAGGAATAGCCATTCTGCATGTCGCTTGCAAAGAGAAAGGAGATTGGGACCGTTTACCTTCTATATTTCATGTTATTGCGTGAAAATACAAAGCAGGTCTGGCATCCGCCTTTGGAAAAGGAAGTGGAGGGGGCACAAGACAACAGAACACACAGGTGGTTCTCTCTGCTTTTCACGTTTTAGTGTGAATATAAGAATTTACCTCTGGAAACGGTAAAGGGAAATAAATAGGGACCTGGGGAACCCCTGGGGATTACACTGTTGCTTGTTTTGCTGCATGAGGACTCCTTCCCAAGGACATTTATAGTCTGCAAAGTCTGCATCCTAGGAAGTCCGGCAGACAGGGGGGAAAAAGGCACCATTAATGGGGTTCCCCCCCAAATTTTCACTTTATAACATGAAAGTAATTTCAGTGCTGAAAAGGACGTTATTCATGTGATCACATTAACGCTCCGCTTTGGGTTTTTTCTGAACTTGCTTTTCTTTTGCTGCCCAAACTCTAATAAGCCTCCCAGAGCAGCGACAAGAAAAGGAAGCAGGGAAGAGGAATTTTGTGAGAACATTCTGAAATTTTGTGAGAACATTCTGAAATTTTGGATTTGCTGTATTGGGGGGATGAGGAGATTTCAGTGATTTCAGTTCCTGTGCTATGTCAAATGCTCAGTTCATAGGATCATAGAAACATAATTTGGTGAATTATAGTTATTGTCGCCTTATAATCTCAAGTCCATGACTTTTATACAGGCACGTTTGCATCCATTTCTTTCAGATGGCCAGTGCCTGGCCCCAAGACAAAAGGGAATGCTGTTATATATCAGTGACCTTTCTATCCCAAATGTTCTCCAATCAGTCGAAGGAATAAAAAAATTCCTGCCCTCTATCTCCATCTCTATTTCCCCTTCTATCTTTACAACTAAACATTGAAGTGGGTCTGGCTCTGGACTAACACTTTTATGGACTTGAACCTGTATCCATCAGATCCTATAATTCTTGCAGTGCCTGTTTTCCATTTGTAACTGTTTTAGATTAGTTACACTGCAGAAACGTTTTGGTCCTCAGGATTTTAGATTTTGATACTTTACAAGTGGTTGTTTGAGATCTGGTAACCATCCTACAATTCCATTCTTACACTGGGTAAAATACTGTGATCCTTTCTCTGATTTGCTCACCAATTTCTATTATTTAGCTTTTGTCCATCTTTTTGGTCCATTCTGATCATTTTGATTTTTGTTCCTGTACCCTGGAGAATTACCTATTTCTTATGATTTGGTATCATATGCAAATTTGATAAGGATGCTCTCTATTCTGTCATCCATGTCTTACATATTTATTCATATAGTGCGCCTATTTTTTACATGGGGGATCCGTTCCAGACCCCCTGCATAAAAAAGCAGGTATGCTCAAGCACCATTGAAAATAATGGGGCTAGTGCATGTGTGGCAGCAGTGCAGTGGTGGTGACAGCGCGGGCGTGCCATGGGAGCATGCCCCATAAATCTTAATGAGATGCGCTGGCCTTTGTGCTCCACGCGTGGCTTTCAACATATGCTGAAAGCTGCGGGCGCACAGTATTAGTCTCTTCTTTCCCTGTTACCTAGGAGAGGAAGAGGTTTTCCTGGAGCTATACACCGTCTTGGAGGAGGAGCTTGTTCCTGTGGACATGCTGGGCATCCAGGAACCAGAGGAGCAACACAACAGTGGAGAAGGTGTGGTGAAATGTTCTTCTGAAATATAAACACTAGCTCCCTATTTCTTTCCCAATTATGTATACAGGATGTGCAATAGGAAGATTAAAAAAAGGACCATCGAGGTGAACCCACTCCAAGGCTTGAAACCCACTGTACACTTGCTAGAGTTTACATGTTTTGAAGTGATATTAAGAATTTAAATTGTGTATACTAAATACTAGAGATAGGAAAAAATCTCCATGGGTCAAAATGCAAAAGATCTCTGCACATTACCTCTCCTTCCACATTATGCTTTTAAGTCATTTCACTGTGAAAAGCGAGTGTACAAGGGAGGACCAGCAGTATGGCCACATGGAAGGCGACATTCACATCACTATATAGTGAATAGGCATCACTATCTTGTAGCTTGTCTGCTCGGCTCTGTTAGTGGGCCCTGCATCAGTTAATGAAACCTATGTCACGGGGTGGGGTGGAACACCACCCATCCTCTATAAGGTGGTTTTGGGACATCCCCAGCTTAAGGTTTAGATAGCCAGAAACACAGATAGAGCAATGCAAGCCCAAGGTCGGTGAATGGACAATGGGAGAGATAGAAAGTAGGCAGTAATAGATAGGCAAGTACTTAGAGATAGAGAGAAAGGCATGTGGCTAGATAGCGAGAGAGTTGACAGAGAATAAATGTGTACAGGAGTGATAGAGAAATGTTAGTGCTAGGTTACAGAAAGAGAGAAAAATGCTGGATATATGATCTTCCTTTTTTTAAAAGAACAACATGTATGTGCTCTTTAAAAGAAAAGTTGTGCTAAGAACACACAAGAAAAACAACTTACCAGCTTCTGGTCTAATACCGAGCTGTAAAGTAACCTCCTCACAGAGAAATAGAATGTGCAACACTTAGGGTGCCAGAAAGACACATATACATGTAAAAGGGATCTGTGAGTCCTTGTATACCAGAAGTTGAACATGAGTCAATAGTGTCATTTGTCAAGCTCCAATTTCTCAACATCCTTTGTTGAAATAAGGAGCCCACAACTGGACACAGAATTCCAGGCAAGGCCTGACCAAAGCACAATTCATGGTACTATCACCCCCCCCCCCACTTTATGTACAGATAATAAATCTATGGATGCGGCTTTTAAGTGCATAGTTTTTTTTCCCTGCCTGGAGAAGAGATGGGCAAAGTGTTGATCAGGTAGATAGAGATGTCAGACATATAGACAGGCCGCTGAAGACATATTTGGGATGATTGGTACACTCTGTATTGGGATGACATCATATTTTATCAGCACTGAGGTATGTTATCCCTGAGAGCTCTGGGACTCAAACAGTACCTAAGAACATGGCCCAGCTGTGAGTTAATTGTCAGCTTTTTCCCCTATAAAGACTGTTTCAGGGAGTATGTTTCCTCTCCACCTCCATCTCAGTATACCACTACCAGTTAAAATGGTGTAACCCTCTGTCTTCTCCTTATTAATTTTCTTGCAGGAGACATTTGCCCTGGATCTTGGGCCTCCTTGGACTGTGATTATAACCTGTGGTGCCACAGGCCAGGAGCAGGGCTAGGATGGCATCCCATCTCCATGGGCACATACCCCTTATACGTAGTATGACTTTGATTTCCCACAGGACACCATTTCTCCTAAGGGATTAATACATTGTTTTACAAATGCTGACAGTGCTTATTACAAAGGGACACACAGACATAGATGTTGGAGAATAAGGCCAGATATAAAATGTGAAGAAGTGACAAAGGCAATTATGGGTCACTCGCAGTCTGATAACTAGGGAATTGTTTACAGCTGGGTCAGGACATGTGATGTATCTGTGCTGGAAAGCAGTGGAAAACACTCATCATGTGCCAGAAAGCACTGGGAAGCATTGAAACACTGTTGTAAATATGCATGGTCATCTTGATTGGGGGACAAGAATAAAGGTGACACAGCAGGAAAAGGCAGGACTTGATGGCAGCATGGCGAAAGACAATATAAAGCCCAAGCATCATTGTACAGTGTAGGTTTTTGGTTGGTTGGTTGGTTGGTGGTGGATGTGTAGCTTTGGAGATTTCAAATCTGTATTTATTGCAACTGAAAGATTAAAGAGCCTCTTTATAGATAAGCTTGCTTAAGCATGCTTTTATCAGCATCAGAGGGAAGGTGGAGATTCCTGAACAGTCAGACAGTCCAAGTCACTTGGCGATTACCTCCTGAGTGCTTTTGACAAAAGGCTATGCACTCACATTCCAACAACAGATGTATCTATGTTAGAGAGGCAGGGAACCTCTCTGCAAATTTGATAAGTATGCCCCCAATTCTGTAATCCAAGTCATTGATAAAGATGTTGAATAACACTGGCCCCAGGACAGAACCCTATAGGAACCCACTGGTCACTTCTTTCCAGGATGAAAAGAAGCCATTGTTGAGCACCCTTTAGGTTCGGCCGGACAACCAATTACAAATCCATCTAACAGTTACCTTGTCTAGACCACATTTTACAAGCTTGCAGAGATTATATTTGCTATTGCACCTTAAGCAGGGAAATGTCTTAAGCCTACCAATCTTGCAGACAGATGCTCCCAAAGAGAAATCAGCATCAGAATGATGCCTTTTCATAGCAAAACAAATCAAATAACAACTAAGTTTGAGGAGACTTTTGTAGAACAGCTATGAGGTATAATATGTGCAGGGCAATACCACCTTCTGAAGGAAGGAATTGAAACATAAAAGGTGATCACAACATTTTGAAAAAAGATGGATCAGAGTTCCTAACAGCCTTTTGTGAGGTGGCTCACAAATCTCTCACCTGAGTAGGTGCTGGAGTTTTCCATTCCATCCAAGTCCTGCAAATCTTGTACCCATGGCTCTATCCCTTCTTCTAGCTGCATGATCAGTTCAGGTTTGGGAACTGGAATGTCTTCATAGGAAAGAAGAGAACAAAGAATAATAAGATATGTAGTCAATTTGCTAAATTCATTCTATGCACCTCCAAGAAAATCAAAGGTATGAAGGGAGAGAAAGCCCTACAAATTTCTTTCAGAACATGATAGGTCATCCAAATCTGTCAGGAGTGGGAATACAGAATAATTCTCACACATTGAGGAAAAAGACAGACATTAACACACACAATGTAAAACTATTTCCTGCCAAACTGCAGATGGTGGGTTAGGTGATATGAAAGATGAACACTGTTCCAGAGAAATGTGATAATCCTCCCCTTTCCCAACACTGCACTCCATACCCAAACAGACACATGACTTGAGGAATCATGAAAGAAGTCCCTAAAGAGCGGGTACAATGAGTGAGGGCCAAAGGGAGAGGCGGTACAAGACTGGATGGAAAATAATTTCTCCAATTCAACCCCACAATTTTCCACTTTATCCATGAAAAGGGGAAGATGTATGAGGGATCATTCCCTCAGATTTCCTGCCCTAAGATTTCTTCGATCACAGACAATGGTTATGAGAAAGTATTCAGGACAGTGGATCATGATATTTTTGGCAAGACTAAAAAGAAACTTACTGATGAAATCAACACATTATTAAACAATAATGAACATATAATACAACAAAATGTATACCTACAACTCCAACATCATCATTTTCTTTCTTTCTCCTGTATGTTTTTGCCTGATCAAGAAGGCAGTGGAAAGTCACCTAAAGCTTGCCTCATATATTTTGTGCATTTGTGTTGGCAAATAAAGGTATTGCTGTTTTGTCGATTTTGTACATGATTGTACAATAACGAACATTGTAATTTCTAAAAAAACAAATATGGACAGGCGGACACCAAGAGTTCAGAAAGCTACCAAATGGATAAGCCAGGCTTTTTTACCCAAAGCAGAAACATTTGCATAGTTCTCCATCATGACCTCTTTGTACAACGCTCTCTGATCTGGGCCCAGCAAGGCTCCCTGGCCCTTCGTGAAATACACAGCCACATCTTCAAAACTCACTGGCCGCTGTAAGAAAAGAAAGAGGACATCTTAGCCTCGAGAATGATAGATATACATCCGCCCCACACCCACAGATTCATAGCCCTCTGCAATCTGACACATCATATTTTACTCTGGCAAAACTAAAAAGAAACCCACAGGAAAGTGAGATTATCCCGTTCACTTCGTTTTCAAGTGAATCGCTTTTAGACTACAGATTAAGTACGCAGGTATTAGAATTTATAAGAAACAATGATCCTACTGTGATTCAGCCTGAACTGCTCTTTTGGAATCTTTTTCTGTGATTAAGGAGATCGACCAATAGCGAGCCACAGTTTTTCCACAGAGCCCTACTACTAGCAGAGGACCGCTTCAGGTGACCCACATGCGAGAAAAGAGGTTTGCCCTGTGAGGGGCATGGCTTCTGCAGCTGGACTAGCGAGGTGGAAAAGAGAAGACGTAGGGGGGCCCAAGCATCCCAACACTAGGTTGGGGATGTTGAGCCCTCCTGAAAAATCTGGAAAATATACAACACCAAGATTTCTATGTTGTTGAGCATACTTAATATCAACTGGAAGAGTACTAAATGATCAATCACTTAAAAAAAAACCAATCACCTTATTTATTATCCCACTCTTTTCCACAGGGAACTGGGATGCCAAATGGCCAAGATAGCTTAATATTAACACGTTATCCTTTTAGCACTCCTAGGAATAATAAAGACTTTGTTGTTGCTGCTGCGTGCTTTCATTTCCATCTTACGGCAACCCTAAAACCCTATCATGGTGTTTCTTGGCAAGATTTATTTAGGGGAGTTCTTTGCATTCCTCTGAGACTGAGAGAGTGTGACTTGCCTCAAGATCACCTAGTGTTTTTCAACAGCCAAGGGGAACAAACTCTGGTCTCTGGAGTCGGTCCAATGCTCCAACCATGCACAATGCTGGCTCCTACCATTTATCCTATGACATGTACTTCAGAGTACGTTACACTAACTATATGATGAACACATCTAAGTAGATACTGTGCTATAATAGACTTCATATTTACGATATTTATGGATAGGAAAAGAAATTGTCGTCTTCTGCACAGTAGGCAAAATAATTTTAGCAATCTGCCAGCCAATGGTGAAATCTGCCCCAACTCTGCCACCATCTTAACAACTATTCTAGGATTGTTCAAGAGACATGTTCTTGTATATCTTGCAACATGGAGGAGAAGACAAAATTTCCATCCTTTGTCTTGGGCTCACCCATCTATCGATCTGGCAGGCCGCTCCTCTATAGCAACTTGTGATGTTAGGCTTTTGTTAAATGTTGTGTTTACTGGAGAAATCATGGTATGTTATATAGTACAGGTAATATGGTAAATATCTGTGGGAGGAGATGACATATGGGATGTTGGGAGTGACGTAGTGAAGCAGATGTTGGAAGGGATGCTTAAAACGTGAGGTGGAAATTGGAGCGTCAGAGCTGAGAGATAGGAGGGTCAAAGTGAGGAATATATGGAGAGATGTGAGATTGTTCATTAGGGTCTGACAGGTTTTAGAGGTTTTACGTTAAGTCATTTTTAAGTGTATTGAACTTGTTTTTAAAAAATTAATTTTGTATTACACACTTGTGCCTCTGAGAACACTACCAAAAAGTTACTGGAATGCTTGAGTTCGACACCCAGTGCCTCTGGGTGGCAGAAGTTATTCAAAGACAGTGGTGTCCCAGGGTGAGATTCTAATGATAAGGTCCCACATGGCCATGAGGGTATTTAGAGATGCCCTATTTCATGCCATTGTGGTGGGACAGGACGGTGGTCTCATATTTGGTGGGACAGATGGAAATCCCACACAGAGCTCACTGACACAAGCTACTACACAAACTGTTAGACCATTCATGAGAGGTAGTCAAAGAAAAACACTGAAATGGGACCATGAGTATTGGATCTGCAGATCAAAGAAGGGGGGAGATCTATAGCTGCCATGCTGGTTTGTAGGCTTGCTATACCAGATGGAGCTTTTATTCTGATTTGATGCCATTGTGGTGGGATAGGAGGAGATCCTCACATTTGGTGGGACAGGTGGAAGTCCTCACACATCTCGCAGAATGCAATTTGTGTTGATCATCACTGATAGTCTGTGAGACCGTTCATGGCAGGTAAGTTCAGAAAACATAATGAATGGACTGTGTGAGTATTGGATGCTGCAGATCAAGAAGAAAGGAGGAGGATCTATAACTTGTTGTGCCTGGTTTGTAGGCTTGCTAGACCAGATAGAGCTTTATTTTGATCCAAGAGAAGGAAGGAAGGAAGGGGAAAAGGAAAGGAAAACAGAAGGCAGGCAGGCAGGCAGGGAAAGGAAGGTGCAATTTGGCGCTTCAGACTGCCAAACTAAAGCTGCTTTGGTTCTCTTTGGAAGTATGCTATTTAAATGATGCATGGGTCCTAAGAGTCCAGAGGTCACACCAAAGCCACACTCCATTCTGAGCATTCAGAATGTAGCTTTGGTGCAGCTTCCAGATTCTTAGGAGCATGCCATCATTTAAACAGTGTTACCTCCCAAGAGACCCGAAGCAGCTTTATTTTGGCAGTCTGTAACTAGGCTTTGTTTCCTTTCACAAGTTCTGCCTCTTATCCATCCTATCTACCTCCTTATAAGCCTCTGGAGGACTTCCTACCTGGCTTGGCTCTGCTCCAGCCTGTTTTCTTATCCTGGAAGAACGACACAATTTTGGCATAGACTCAGACACTGTTCTTCTCTGTCTGTAGGAAAACGAAGAGAGAAATATTTCAGAAAATACCCAAAACCCTAGGGCAGAGAAACCGTTGCTTTTCCCTCGATTGTCATAATAGGAGGGACACATGTTTGTAGTGTGATAATATGATTTAAATATTATTTTAATCATTGCACTAACATTGAATAAACCTAGGGGAGTTAGATAAATAACACAACAACCACATTTATTTATATCCCCACTTTTTACCCAAAACTGGGGACTCAGGGCATCTTATAATATTAAAATCCAGTTATTTAAATAAAACAACTTAAAAGAATCCTAATCAGGTTATTGTGAAAGCAATCATTCTTTCCTTGTTTTTCAGATGCAGAAAATTACTGTGAATTGTTGTTTGTATTGTCCTTGGCCTTGCATTGGAGGCGGAGACGCCACTATCCACAATGCTGCAGCTTTTTCGAAAGCTCACCGCCAAACGAATCTTGCAGAGAAACGACAACGCAGAAAGAACTGCAACCCGGAAACATCACACAGGGACTTTCCGCTGTGCTTTCTGCAAACCGGACCTGTTTATCATGGATTGGCCTTTTTAGTCAGCAATGCGCTTGTACAAAGCGCGGGATGAGTCCTTCCTGAATCTTCGTTCCACGAAGCACAAGCCAGAGAGCGAGAGAGACAAAAATAAAAGGAGGAGAAGAAGAGACAATAACCCGCAAGATCTCAACACCTAATCTCTAGGAAAAGCTGCTTTACGCTGAGTCCAACCACTGGTCCAAAAGCATGGATTAAGCTGTAGTGGGCTATCCTAGGTTTTTAAGGGGGTGTCCTTTCACTGCCAATTACAATTCCAGAATTCCATAGCACTGAGCCATAATACTTAGGCCTGTTACATACGCCAAAATAAAGCTGCTTCGGGTCTCTTTGGAGGTATGCTATTTAAATGATGCATGGGTCCCAAGATCTGGAGCTCGTGCCAACGCCACACTCCATTCCTATAAGCACTGGAGTGCAGCTTTGGTGCAGCTTCTGGATTCTTAGGATCATTTAAATAGCATACCTCCAAAGGACCCGAAGCAGCTTTGTTTTGGCAGTCTGTGTAACAGACCATAAAGCCTTATAAACTGCATGATTTCTGCAGTGTAGATTAGCCCCGTTTTGTTTGTTTTTTCAAACCACGTCGAAAAACTCTTGGGAGAATAGAAACTACTCATCCGCTGAAATAACTACACTGGTGTCATATGTCCTTGGGTGCATCTACACTGTAGAAATATAAAATTTGACACCACTTTTAACTGCCGTGGCTCCATCCTACCAAATCCTGGGGTTCGTGTCTATGAGAATTCGAGCACTTTTTAGCAGAGAAGGCTAAGGGACCTCGTAAAAAACACAAATCCACAAATTTCATAGGCTGGAGCTACCACTTGGAGTCAAAGTGCATTACAGTTTCCCCCCTTATCCCCGGATTCTTTATCCACAGACTGAAGCATCCAAGGTTTGAAAATATTAAGCTTCAAAAGGCCAAAGCTTGATTTTGCCTTTTATACAAGAGCACTGCTTTACTGTATTTCATGGGACTGGCACTTGAGCATCCACCCATTTGTTATCCAAAGGGTCCTGGAACCAAAGCCCAGACCATACAAGGACCCCACTGTATTTCTACACTGCGTTAGACTTACCCCAGGTCTGTTTTAACATTATCATCATCAGTATATTTTATATGCAATTCTTATATCCGCTTTCCCCCCAAAAACCGGGATCAGAGTGGCTATGGGACTCCAGGGCAACGATGGCAAATCACACTCAGATGCTCGCACTTCCCTAATGTTTTATCTGCGATCCTTCTGTTACTGCGTTCCCGTTACCTGTTAGCTTCTTTGTTACTGGGGAAGAAGACCACAGAGCAGAGGAGATGGGTGCATCTGCTGCACTGTAGAAAACAATGCAGGTTTTAGCACCCACTTTAAAACTGCCATGGCTCACCTTATTGAATCCTGGGATTTGAAGTTTTTTGCGAGGCATCATCACCAGCACTCTCTGTCAAAGGTGGCTCAGGATCTTGGCAAAACCATAATCCCGAGATGCCCTAAAATGGAGCCTGCAGTTTTAAAGTGGTGTCAAACTGCATTGTTTCTGCAGTGTGGATGCACCCCTCGAGTCTTCTCCTAGTTTAAAAGGTCTTGGCCTCATCTGCACGCCGCAGCAATAAACCCAGATTGAGACTGCTTTCAGCTGCCCTGGCTCAATGGCTATAGGGACTCTGGGGATCTGATCGTTTGGTGAGACATTTAGCCTTTCTGTCCATAGAGCTCTGGTGCCCACAGCAAACTACAGTTCCCGGATTCCATAGCATGCGGCCAGGCAGTTTACAGGGGTTTCAAACCGGTTATTTCTGCAGTGTGGAGCAGTGAGGGGGAATTCCAGCAACCCCAAGCAAAGGGCCATCCCCTTCTTGCCACCTAGCCCTGGGAAACCCTCTCTGGGGGACCCTGCAAGCCTTCACCTGGGAACGTCTGAATGGAGAAGGAGCTCCCGGGTTCCTGCAGCCTCTTCCTGCTCTTCCCTTCTTCCAGCAAACACACCAAATTCCCTGCTTCTGCGTGGAACTCTGATTTCCCCCACTTCAGCCAATCACTGGCGTCCTTACGTCCCAGGCTCCCCTCCTTCAGCCAATCGGATCAGGGATGTTTTTAAAAACCCAGCTGGGGAAAGCCCAGGGGCTTCTGGGAATTGTCGCCTCACGGCCTCCTTTTCTCCTGCTCCAACATCCCTCCCTCCCAGTGTTTTCATGGGAGACTTTCCATCCAGAGCAGTAGGAGTAAAGGAGAAAGAGGGTTTGACAGGAGTAGGAAGAAAGATAGCAAAAATATTGGTTCCTCCTTATTCCTCTCATTATATGTCCCATGCAAATATCCAAAAAACCAATGTTATAACTTCCCCAGTGCAATATCATAACATTTCTATGTTTATTGAGGAGTGAAAATAGGAGTAACAGTAAGGGAAAAAACCCCTTACGCTCAAAGTAGGACAAGGAGTAACCCCAAAACCTCCACTACTCCCTAGGCCTGAACTGCAATCCACTTGCTGCTTTCTCTTTTCCTTTCCCTTTTTAGTTGCACAAAGGTATCAGTTAGAGGCCCCAAAACTGTACTCTTTTAAAGACTTTTGGGACTTCAGCTCCCAGGCATCCCAGGCTATTGGCCAAGATGGCTGAGGCTTCTGGGAGCTGAAGTTCCACCGTCTCTTAAGGACCCAGATCCGATGTGGACCGCCTAAGTTTACACGGCTCATTTTTTAACAGCACTGATTCCGACTTCTATCCTCAATTCTTTTGGTCCTCAGTCCCAGAGCCCTCAGCCCCTTGGCTTGCGAATCTTGGGAGCTGAAGCCCCACACACCTGGAAGACCAAAGTTTGAGAATCCATGATTTCACGAGTATGCTTAAGAAGCATGAATTTGCATTTATGGTCCATTTTAAATAATTTTTTTAAAGTGTTTGCCTAGAGCCGCATGTGATCTGTCTTAATTGTTTGGCAATGTAATTCTACTTTATTGACTCTTTTTGTATTTTTAATTATATTGTGGTTTTCATGTTGTAAGCCGCCCCTGCAGTCCACAGTCCTGGGAAAAAAAGGGAGAGGCGGGATCCATATAATAATAATCGTAATAACATAACATAAGGAAAAGAAATGAAGCAGCAAATGGATTGCAGTTCCGAGCCTAGGGAGTAGTGGAGGTTTTTGGGGTTACTCCTTGTCCTACTGTGAAGTAAGGTGTTTTTCCCCTTACTGTTACTCACTTTTACTCCCTCAATAAAAACTAGAATATGTTATTTATTGCAACTGGGGGGAAGTAATAACCATTGGTTTTGGATATTTGCATGTACAATATAATGAGAGAATAGGAGGAGGAACCACATATGTTTTGTACTCTTCTCCTACTCCTGTCAAACCCTCTTTCTCCTTTACTCCTACTCCTACTCTCTGCTGGAAAGTCTCCCATGAAAACTACTGGGAGGGAGGGATGTTGGAGCAGGAGAAAATGGCGAGGCCGTGAGGCTACAATTCCCAGAAGCCCCGGGCTTCCCCCAGCTGGTTTTTAACATCCTGATCCCTGATTGGCTGAAGGAGGGGGAGCCTGGACGTAAGGACGCCAGTGATTGGTGAGGTGGGGAAATCGAGTTCCAGCAGAAGCAGGGAATTGAGTGTGTTGCTGGAAGAAGGGGGAAGAGCAGGAAAGAGGCTGCCAGGAACCCGGGAGTCTTCTCCATTCAGACGTTCCCACGGGTGAAGGGCTGCAGGGTCCCCAGAGGAGGGTTTCCCAGGGCTAGGTGCAAGAAGGGGATGGCCCCTTTGCTTGGGGTTGTTGAATTCCCCCTCCACTGCATCCACACTGCAGAAAATAAACCGGTTGAAACCCTTTAACTCGACCTGGCTCCATGCTATGGATCCTGGGAACTGTAGTTTGTTGTGGCACCAGACTCTCTGGACAGAGCACGGCTAAATGTCTCACCAAACTACAGCTCCCCAGAGTCCTATAGCATTGAGCCAGGGCAGCGAAAGCAGTCTCAATCTGGGTTATTTCTGCAGTGGCAGATGAGGCCAAGACCCTTTTAAAACACGGAGAAGACTCAGGGGTGCATCCACACTGCCAGAAACAATGCAGTTTGACACCACTTTAAAACTGCCATGGCTCCCATTTTCGGGCATCCGGGATTTGTGGTTTGCCAAGATCCTTAGCCGCCTTTGACAGAGAGTGCTGGTGCTGATGCCTCGCAAAAAACCTACAAATCCCAGGATCAATAAGGTGGAGCCATGGCAGTTTAAAGTTGTGCTAAACCTGCATTGTTTCTACAGTGCAGATGCACCATCTCTCTGCTCTGTGGTCTTCCCTCCCCAGTAACAAGAAGCTAACAGGTAACTGGAACCAGTAACAGAATGGATGCTGCGGAATACATAATGGAAGTGCGATCAATCTGTAGGTGATTTGCCCTCTTGCCCTGAGTCCCAATAGCCCCTCTGAGTCCCGGTTTTGGGGGGAGGGAAGCTGGATATAATAGCAAATAACATATAATGATGATGATATGTTTAAAAACAGGACCCGGGGTAAGTCTACAGCAGTTGTAGAAATACAGTGGGTCCTTGGGATCGGCTGGCTTTGGTTCCAGGGACCCCTTTGGATAACAAAATGTGTGGATGCTCAGTGCGTCCCATGAAATACAGTAAGCAGTGTTCTTGTATAAAATGGCAAAATCAAGCTTTTGCCTTTTGAAGCTTACAATCTTTCAAACCTTGGATGCTTCAGTCTGTGGTAAAGAATCCGTGGATAAGGAGGGACAACTGTAATGCACTTTGACTCCAAGTGTAAGCTCCAGCCTAGAAATTTGTGGATTTGTTGTTTTACGAGGTCCTTAGCCTTCTCTGCTAAAAGACTACGAACCCCAGGATTTGGTAGGATGTGGCCACGGCCAGTTAAAAGTGGTGGCAAATTTTATTATTTCTACCAGTGTAGATCGCACCCGAGGACACATGGACACCAGTGTAGTTCTTTCAGCGGATGAGTAGTAGTTTCTTCCTTCTCAGAACGTTTTTCGACATGGTTTGAAAAAAACAAAACAACCGGGGGCTCATCTACACTGCAGAAATCATGCAGTTTATATAAGGCTTTATGGTCTGTTACAGGACTGCCAAAATAAATCTGCTTCGGGTCTCTTTGGAGGATGCATGTATCCTAAGACATCCGGAAGCTGCACCCAAAGCTGCACTCCGTGCTTAGGAGAATGGAGTGTGGCTTTGGCCGACGCTTCCAGACTCTTGGGACCCATGCACTCATTTAAATAGCATACCTCCAAAGAGACCCGAAGCAGCTTTATTTTGGCAGTCTGTAACAGGGCTAAGTATTATGGCTCAGTGCTATGGAATTCTGGAATTTGTAATTTGCAGGGAAGGACACCCCCTTCAAAAACCTAGGGATAGCCCACTACCAGCTTAAGTCATGCTTTCTGGACCAGTGGATGGACTCACGCATAAAGCAGCTTTTCCTAGAAGATCCATGAATCTAGAATCATAGAGTTGGAAGAGGACCGCAAGGGCCATCCAGTCCAACCCCCTGCCATGCCAGGAAATCCAGATCAAAGCATCTTCGACCAGATGGCCATCCAGCCTCGTTTGAAGACCTTCCAAGGAGGGACTCCACTACACTCCGCGAGAGTGTGTTCCACTGTGGAACCGCCTTACTGTCAGGAAATTCCCCCTAATGTTGCGGTGGGAATCTCTTTTCCTGTAGCTGCATCCCATGCTCGTGGTCCTAGTCTCTGGAGCAGCAGAAAAACAAGTTTGCTCCCTCCCAATATGACATCCTTCAAGTCATTTAAATAGGGCTATCATATCCACCTCTAACCTTCTCTTCTCCGGCTAAACACCCCAGCTCCCTGAGTCGTCCTCAGGGCAAGGGTTTCCAGACCTTTAACCATTTTAGCGCCCCCTTTGGACACGCCCAGTTTCTCCTGTCCTTTTTGAATTGGCGCCAGAAATGGCCACAATATTCCAGGTGGGGGCCTGACCAGAGCAGAACATGTGGCACTATTACTTCCCTGGATCTAGATACGATACTTCTTGATTGCAGCCTAAATCGCATTGGCTTGTTAGCTGCCGCATCACCCTGTTGACTCATGTTTCCACTTGTGTCTCTCTTGGACTCCTAGATCCCTTTCCCATGTTGTCTCCGCACAGGCGTTCTCCATCCTATATGTGCATTTCATATTTTTCGCCCTAAGTGCAGTACACTACATTTCTCCCTGTTGAAGTTCATTCTTTAGCTCTGCCCAGCTTTCTAGTCTATTCAGGTCATTTTGGAATTTTGATCTGTTCCCTGGAGTATTAGTATTCCTCCTACTTTATTGTCATCTGCAAATTTGATAAGTATTCCCCCAATTTTTTCCCTCCAAGTCATGTATAAGAGTGTGAATAGCACTGGGCCAAGGACAGAGCCCGTGGGACCCCATGGTACTTCTCTCCAGGATGAAAAGGGCCATTGTTGAGCACCCTTTGGTTTCGGCCGGTCAACCAATTACAATCCACTTAACAGTTCCTTTGTCCTAGCCCACATTTTACAAGCTTGTTTGTGAGAATGTCATGGGGAAACCCTGTCACAAGGCCTTACTGAAATCAAGATATACTATATCCACAGCATGTCCCTTCATCTACCAAGCTGGAAATTTTATCAAAGAAAGAGATTAGTTTGTCTGGCATGATTGTTTCTCTGAACCCATGTTGACTTTTTGTGATATGGCATTGGCTTCTAGATGTCACAGACTCTCTGTTTAAGTCTGCTCCCGAATCTTTTCTAGTACTGTGTCAGGTAACTGGGACGATAATTGTTGGATCCTCTTTTTTCCCCTTTTGAAGATGGGGACAACGTTGCCCTCCGCCAGTCGGCTGGGATTTCTCTGTTTCCAGGAGTTTCAACGATTATTGCCAATGGCTCCGATATTACAGTAGCCCGTTCTTTTAATACCCTTGGATGTAGCTCATCTGGTCCTGGAGAACTTAAATTCATTTAGGTTAACAGGTATTCCTGTACTATCGTCTTTACTTATTCTGCGTGCTGAAATTCCCCATGTCTGTCCCTGCTCCATTATCCTCAGGTGGCACCCTTTGCCTTTTCTGAGAAGACTGAGGCCCAAAGAAGGTGTTGCAGTAATTCTGCCTTTTCTCTGTCTTCTGTTAGCATTTGCCATCTTCTCCCCGCAGGGGCCCTACCGCTTCCTTCTTCTTCCTTTTGCTGCGGACATATCCAAAAAGCCCCCTCTTTGTTGTTCTTAACCTCTCTAGCAAGCCTGAGTTCATTCTGTGCTTTGGCTTTTCTGACCTTTCTCTACACTGCTAGCTATTTGTTTGATTCCTCTTTGGTGATTTCCTCATTTTTCCATTTCTTAACATGTCCGTTTAAAATTTAGCTGAGCTGAAGTTCCTTAGTCATCCCATCCTGGGTTCTTGCGACATCTCCCATTTTCTTCTTCACTGGAACTGTTTTAATTTGTGCCTCTCAGTATCTCCCTTTGAGAAACTCCCACCATCTGAACTCCCTTCTCTTTAGTATTCCCTGAACCATGGGATTCGCACCCCAGTATTTCTCTAAGTTTACTGACAATCCGCTCTCCTGAAGTCTAGGATGCGTGTCTGGACTTGCCTGGCTTCCTTCTTGTATAACAAACTCCAGGAGAACATGGTCACTTCCACCTAGGATTCCACCATTTGCCACTTCATTAACCAAGTCATCCTTGGTTGGTGGGATCAGATCTAAAATAGCTGATCCCTGTTGCCTCTTCCACCTTTGGACCATGAAATGTCTCCGAGGCAAGTGAGGAATTTACTAGACCTTGGGACTCGGCCTGAGTTTTGACTTCCAACAAAATCTCAGGGTAGTTGAAGTCACCCATCACTACTACATCTCTCCTTTATAGGTGTTGAGATGCTTGCGGGTATGTCTTCCTTTCCTCCTTTATTTTTGTATATTATTTTTATTAAAACAAACACAACACAACAAATTCACATTAATTTTCTGCATCTGAAAACAAGGAAAGAAAACATTGCTTTCACAATACCTGATTAGGATTCTCTCGTATGTTATTTTTTAAATAACTGGATTTTAATATTGTAAGATGTCCTGAGTCCTACTTTGTTGGTAAAAGGTGGGATATAAATAAATGTTGTTGTTGTTAACTCCCCTAGATTATTCAGAGGTTAATGCAATGATTAAAAAATCTTTATACAATACTGTCATACTACACAACAAGTGTCCTTCCTCCTATTATGGACATCTGCTGAGAAAAGCACCCAACAACAGCTCTCTGCCCCTGGAGTTTTGAGGAGTTTCTATTCTGAAATGTTCCTTTTCCTTTGTCTTCAGACGAGAAGAGCTATGTCTGAGTCTCAAACCGAAATTGCGTCGTTCTTCCAGTAAAGAAACAGGCTGCAGCCAAGCCAAGCCAGGTGGAAGTCCTCCAGAGGTATAGGGAGGGGGATAGAGATGGATAAAGAAGCAGAACTTTGAAAGAAACAGAAGAGAACAAATTGCACCTTTCCCTTCCTTCCGTCCTCCGTCCGTCCGTCGTCCGTCCCTTCCCTCCCTCTCCTACTCTTGGATCAAAATAAAAGCTCTATCTGGTCTAGCAAGCCTACAAACCAGGCATAACACGTTATAGCTTCCTTTTCTCTTGATCTGCAGTGTCCAATAATCCACAGGTCCATTTATTGTTGTTGGTTTTTACTCACTTGCCATGAATGGTTCACGAGACTGTCTAGGATGATCAACACAAATTGTATCTGTGAGATGTGTGAGGACTTCCACCTGCCCACCAAATGTGGGATCTCCTGCCTTGTCCGACCACAATGGCATGAAATCAAAATAAAAGCTCCTCTGGTATAGCAGCCTACAAACCAGGCATGACGTTATAGATCGCCCCCCTTCTGATCTGCAACACCCATACTCAGGGGTCGCATTTCGTTGACTTACCTCTCATGAATGGTTTCACAGTTTGTGTAGTAGCACATCACAGCTCAAATATGGGGACTTGTAAATGCCGCTCCCATGGTTCCTGTGTGAGGTTTATTCATCTAATCTTACCCTTGGACACACTGTCTTTGAATTAACTTCTGCACCAGAGGCACTGGGTTGTCTGAACTCAAGCATTCCAGTAACTTTTGGTGTGTTCTCAGAGGCAAGTGTGTAATACAAAAAGTAATTTTTTAAAACAAGTGGTTCAAACCTAGACTTAAAAACGTACTTACGTAAAACCTCTCAAAACCTGTCGCACCTAAGGAACAATCTCACATCTCTCCATATAAAATTCTCCTCACTTTGACCCGTCCTATCTCTCATGCGCGGACTCTAATCCAATGTCCCACCTCACCTTTTAAGCATCCTCCAACATTCTGCCTTCACTAGTCACTCCCAACATCCCATACTGTCATCTCCTCCCAACAGATCATTTACCATATTACCTGTACTATATAACATACCATGATTTCTCCAGTAAACACAACATTTTAACAAAAGTCCGTAACATCACAAGTTGCTATTGAGGAGCTGGCCTGCCAGATCGATAGATGGGTGAGCCCAAGACAAAGGATGGAAATTTTGTCTTCTCCTCCATGTTGCAAGATATACAAGAACATGTCTCTTGAACAATCCTAGAATAGTTGTTAAGATGGTGGCAGGGTTGGGGCAGGATTTCACCATTGGCTGGCAGATGGTTAATTATTTTGCCTACTTGCAGAAGAAGACAAATTTCTTTTCCTATCCATTAAATATCCTTAAATATGAAGTCTATTATAGCACAGTATCTACTTAGATGTGTCATCCATATAGTTAGTGTAACTTACTCTGAAGTACATGTACATAGGATAAATGGTAGGAGCCAGCATTGTGCAATGGTTGGAGCATTGGACCACGACTCCAGAGACCAGAGTTTGTATCCTCACTTGGCTGTTGAAAAACACTAGGTGATCTTGAGCAAGTCACACTCTCTCAGTCTCAGAGGAATGCAAAGAAACTCCTCCTAAATAAATCTTGACAAGAAACACCATGATAGGGTTTTAGGGTTGCCGTAAGATGGAAATGAAAGCACGCAGCAGCAACAACAAAGTCTTTATTATTCCTAGGAGTGCTAAAAGGCATTAACTGTTTTAATATTAAGCTATCTTGCCATTTGGCATCCCATTCCTGTGGAAAAGATGGGATATAAATAAGGTGATTGGTTATTTTTTTAAGTGATTGATCATTTAGTACTCTTCCAGTTGATAATTAAGTATGCTCAACAACATAGAAATCTTGGTGTTTATATTTTGCCAGATTTTTCAGGAGGGCTCAACATCCCCAACCTAGTGTTGGGGATGCTTGGGCCCCCCTACATCTTCTCTTTTCCACCTCGCTAGTCCAGCTGCAGAAGCCATGCCCCTCACAGGGCAAACCTCTTTTCTGCATGTGGGTCACCTGAAGCTGTCTCTGCTAGTAGTAGGGCTCTGTGGAAAAACTGTGGCTCGCTATTGGTCGATCTCCTTAATCACAGAAAAAGATTCCATAAAGAGCAGTTCAGGCTAGAATCACAGTAGGATCATTGTTTCTTATAAATTCTAATACCTGCGTACTTAATCTGCAGTCTAAAGCGATTCACTTGAAAAAGAAGTGAACTGGATAATCTCACTTTCCTGTGGAATAATCTTTTTAGTTTTGCTAGAAAAAAATGTGGTGTGTCAAGTTGCAGAGGGCTACAAATCTGTGGGTGTGGGGTGGAAGTGTATCTATCATTCTCGAGGCTAAGATGGCCTCTTTCTTGTCTTACAGGGACCAATGAGTTTTGAAGATGTGGCTGTGTATTTCACGGAGGACCAGGGAGCCTTGCTGGGCCCAGATCAGAGAGCGTTGTACAAAGAGGTCATGATGGAGAACTATGCAAATGTTTCTGCTTTGGGTAAGGAGCCTGGCTACTCATTTGGTAGCTTTCTGGAAGTCATGGTGTCCTCCTGTCCATGAATGTGTTTTAGTACAATAATGTACTAAATCCACAAAACAGCAACACCTTTATTGGCCGACAAAAATGCACAAAATACATGATGCAAGCTTTCAGTGGTTTTCCACTGGCTTCTTCATCAGGCAAAGGTATTAAAAATCATACAGGAGAAAAAAAATGATGTTGGAGTTCTAGGTATACATTTTGTTATATTTGTGTTATATGTTCATTATTGTTTAATAACATGTTGATTTCATCAGCAAGCTGTCCTGAATACCTTCTCATAACCGTTGTCTGGGATGGAAGGAATTGGAGGGCAGGAAATCTGAGGGAATGATCCCTCATGCATCTTCCCCATTTCATGGATAAAGTGGAGAATTGTGGGGGGTATTGGAGAAATTGTTTTCTATCCAGTATGTACCTCCTCTCCCTTTGGTCCTCTCTCATTGTCCTAGCTCTTTAGGGACTTCTTCCAGGATTCCCCAAGTAATGTGTCTGTTTGGGTATGGAGTACAGGGTTTGGAAATTATCACATCTCTCTGGAACGTTGGCGGGATACAAACTGCCGCCGGTTAGTCTGCAGGGGAGCCGGAGCCTCCACATGGCGCGGCTCCCGTGCAGACAGAAAAAGAAGCTCCAAAATGGAGCTTCTTTTTCAGTCGCGTTTGCGACGTAGCGAGGCGCCAGGGGCGCACTCGCTACGTCACAAGGGACGCGACGCGTACGGACGCTCAGCGTCCGATACGCAAAGATGGCGCTGGCCCTGTAGAAGGGCCGGCGCCATCTTGTACGGACGGAGTCCGTATTAGGCACAGGGGCGTCTATAAGAGACGCCCCTTTTTTTAAAATAGGACGTCCTCCGGACGTCCCAAATGCCGGTGCAGAAAGCACCAATGTTTATCTTCCATATTACATATCCCACCATCTTTAGTTTGGCATGAAATAGTTTCACATTGTGCATGTTTATGTCTGTCTCTTTCCACAGTGTGTGAGAATTACTCTATATACACACTCTCGACAGAGTAAATGAAATCTCTTTTGAGGTGGAGCCAGCTCTCCAAATCATCTCACACAGCCTGAGAGCTGCAGTTATACTTGAAATTGCCTCTTTGATTTTAGTTGCCTGTGTGTGTGTGTGTGTGTGAGAGAGAGAGAGAGAGAGAGAGAGAGAGATTTGTGAGCATGCGCTCTTGGGTGTCTGCATATGTGAATTAATGGATGTGAATAATTTATTTAGACCTACTTGCGTTTTGCCATGAGGACTACCCACTACTGAAATGTGGTCTCCAAAGGTTCACTCCTGAAAATACAGTCCATTAAAAAAATACCTGATGCCTATCCACATGGAATTGGAATGGGTGGAAGATGCTGTTCTTACTCTGGAGCTAAAATCTTTGCACTCTAAAATCTTTACACACTCACTTCTTGTTTGCTTGTGACTGGCCAGGAATCTCCCAGGGAGATGTTTAACTCTTCAGAGACTTGAACTCAGATCTCCCAAGACCAGCATTCAAACCTGTTTGCCTTCTGTCTTTCACATGCCCATTACATGGCCAGTGAGGGGGCCTCCAACAGGAATGGAGAACATGTAGTCTTCCTAATGTTGCAGGACATCAATGTCCATCAGCCAAAGTCCGTTATCCCATGGTCAGCTGTGATGAAAGTTGTCATTTCACAACATCTGAAGAACTGCAGGTGGCCTACATTTTCCTTTCCTTTCCATCTTATTTCCTCTGGAAATAATTTTGTGAATATTGGTACTATGTCTCAAATGAAGCTTCAGGCAAAGATTTCTTACACACTGGAGCTGATTAAAATTAAGAATGTTTATGCTGATCACCTTTAAGAAAACTTCAGCAGAGATTATGTTAACTGGATATTCAGAATCTCCTCCTAACCAGAGTTTTAATGAGCTTTTATATTCTGAAAGAAATTCCGTGGGGCTTCCTCTCCCTCCGCACCCAAAGTTTTCTTGGAGGTGCATAGAATGAATTTAGCAAATTGACTATGTATCTTATTATTCTTTTCTCTTTTATTTCCTAAGAAGACATGCCAGTCCCCAAACCTGAACTGATCACTCAGCTGGAAGAAGGGGAAAAGCCATGGGTACAAGATTTGCAGGACTTGGATGGAATGAAGAACTCCAGCACCTACTCAGGTGAGAGATTTGGGTGAACCACTTCACAAAAGGCTGTTAGGAACTCTGATCCTTCCTTTTTCAGAATGTTGGGATCACCTTTTATATTTCACTTCCTTCCTTCAGAAGGCAGTATTGTGCTGCACATACTATACCTCATAGCTGTTTCTACAAGAGTCTCCTCAATTGTTATTATATATATATATTTGCTATTAAAAAGCATCTTTCTGCTGCTGACTTCTCTTTTGGGGGCATCTGTCTGCAAGGCTGGTAGGCTCAAGACATTTTCCTGCCTATGGTGGAACAGCAAATATAATCTCTGCAAATTAAGAACTACAGTTGTCCCTCCAGATTCACAGATTTGATTATTTGCGAATCCCTAGCTGTGCACTTGTATACTCCTCCCTTTCCATCCTCCCAGGCTTTTTCCCTGTGAGTGAGGGAAAAGGTGAGGGTGCAAACGCGCAGCAAAGGACTTGCAAATCATTGAGCTTCCTGAAGCCTTGGACTGAAGGAGGAAGCGGCAGGTGTGCCCTCCTTCCTTCCCTCCCAAGGTTTGAGAGGGGTCCCTGGACTTCTCTCAGGCCTTGGCAGAGAAGGGGGATGTGGCCCAAGCGCACTGTTCCCTTGCTTCCCAATGTCTGAGACAGGTCCCCGGACCGCTCTCCGGCCTCGAGACGGAAGTGGACGCTGCCAAAGTGCCCTGTTCCCTTGCTTCCCATGGTCTGAGAGAGGTCCCCGGGTTTCTCTCATGCCTTGAGATGGAAGGGGACGCAGCCAAAGCACCCTCCTTCCTTCCTCCCCAAGGCCTGAGAGAGGTCCCTGGATGCCTGTCAAGCCTTCGGAGGGAAGGAAGAAGCCGTTAGCATGCACTCCCATGCCCTTCCAGCACCTCAAAGAACATTCTAGAGCTGTTTGAGGTTTTGGAGGAGGAATGGGCATGTGTGCATGAGCGTGCAAACACATGCTAGTCTCTGCCCATTATTCGCAAATTTTTCATATTAGGGAGGATCCTCTGCCCCTAACCCCAGCGAATCCGGAGGGAAGCTTGTAGTAACCAAAGCTGGTCAGAATACAGAACCTTTAAAAATCAGTTTGGTAATGATGGTCATTAGAAGTGAGGAAACAAATTCATTTTCTGTTAAAAATTAGGAGAGGTGGTGGAATTAGTTATGTTTCCTGGCAATTAGTTATGGTAACTTTGCATAAAAGTTCCTCTCACCTCCAGGCTATAGGAATGCACCCTGGTGCTCTCAAGGTGCATTGTGTAACTAGCGAAGGAAAAAAGCCAGCATAAGGATCTAAGTGGAATTTATGCTAGGCCAAATTCCTGTTGGTGCACTGGGCTAGCATCTGCATTATTTTCCAAGGTCAATAACACAGTAGTGGTGAGGGTAGGCAGACATAATCTAGAGGCTCTGAGCAGACTATGCCTTACTATTCCCTTTACGGATGCCACCATGTTTGACAGTGAGGACAGCAACATTTTAGAAAAAGTTTCTGCTTTATTTTTTTGAGAAGCTGGATAGAAGAGTGCTGAATTATTAATTCCATGGTTTTGTGATATTTGGGCATTTGTGCTCCCAAATCATGAAGAAAACTCAAATCCCTCCCTGCACTAGTACCCTAGAATGCTATACTGCACCCAAATACAACCATTTTTCTCTGTGGTTCCACACAATGACCAAAGGAAGTGTTGTGTTGTCACTTCTTGTGCCATTTTGAAATGGACTCCAGAAAACAGGTGTTTTGGTTTGAATAATAGAATCATAGAGTTGGAACAGACCACAAGGGCCATCCAGTCCAACCCCCTGCCGTGCAGGAACGCTCAGTCAAAGCATCTCTGACAGATGGCCATCCAAAAGCATCTCCGACAGATGGCCATCCAGCCTCTGTTTAAAGACCTCCAAGGAGAGAGACTACATCACCTCCGAGTGTGTTCCACTGTTGAACAGCCCTTACTGTGAGGAAGTTCCTCCTAATGTTGAGGTGCCTGCAGCTGGGTCAAGGGGTGACTGACACCCTATACACACAGTTACTCATCCCTGTACTGGCTTCTTCTCTTTCAAAGTGAATAGGAAACTCACATCAACATGTTCATTACATAATTACAAAAGAAGGAAACTGCTGCCTGAGATGTGTATGGTACCCAGTCTTCATGAAGCTGATCCACACAGGTGCAAGAAGAATTTCAGTGAAAAAGAAAGAACTTAGCTGACTGGATCAAGGCTCCCCATAATATTTTGGCTAGCAAACTGATTTAATGTGGAATAGATGAGAACACGGTGAGATGGATCCATAATGGGTTGAAAAACTGTACTCAAGGTGTCACCATCAGTGGGTATACTTCAGACCAGAAAGAGGTCTGGAGTGCCTCAGGATTCTGTCCCAGGGTCATAACTCTTCAACCTTTTTATCAGTGACTTAGATGATGGGGTGGATGGAGCCCTTTATCAAGCTTGCAGATGATGCAGAACCGAAAGAGATGTCTAACACAATGGAAGATAGGAAGAGATTTTAAAAGGACCTAGAAAAACTAGAAAATTGGGCAGAAATTAATCAAACATAATTCAATAGAGTCAAATGCAAAATTCTATATTTGGGCCACAAAAACAGCTATGGAGAGCTATAGGATGAGGGATATATGGTTCAGAAAGAGTATGTGGAAAAAGGACCTGGGAACATAACCCAGCACTATGATGCTGTAGAAAAGAAAGTGAATACTATTTTACCCTGCATTAATAGAAGCATAGTTTCCAAGTTAAGAGAAGTCATAGTCTCAATGACCCATGAGGCCTCTTCCAAATCTATGATTCTATAATGAAGAGAGAGAAATAAGGATTGGACGTGAGTGTTTTCCACGTCCATTTCCACACCTGCACCTGTAATAGTGCATTGTAATAATGACTATTTTGTTAACAATTTAGCCTGTATAGTAGGAAAGGAGAAATGAATTAGTAAATAACTAGTTGGATTTAATTTGTTTTCCTTGGGCACTGAAGTGGTTCATGTTTTGTCCCATGGGGCACAAAATATCAAAAGTGTCTTTCCCCCCACCCCCCTCTGGTAGTGGAAATACAACTCCCAGAAACAAAATCATGAGAAATATGTTGCCTTTCCACAAGGCTCGAAATCATCTGCCTCTCACTTTATAATGTGTGTGTGTGAGTATGCAGTCACGGTAGCTAATATGGAACTATTTCTCTCCTACTGCAAATCTCTTGCTGGATTCTTTGTTCAGTTACTGATTTCATTTCTTTTAATTCTGAATTCTCTTATCAGTGTGTCCTTCTTTCCTTCATTCTTACCTTTGACCCTTTTTGCCCAGATTTCACTCTTGTTACTCTACATCCTTTGGTTTTTCATTCCCCCTTGGACACAGGCTAAAATGCTCAGCTTAAATTCTTACACTCTTGGCAGCCCAATGATATCTCTCTGTTCTGATTTGTCTACATTTGTCCCATTACCATTATAATTTCTTATTGGTTGAAGATTGAATTTTTTTATTTCACCCCTTGGGCAGTCTCCCTTACTTGCCTGATCCCCCCTCCAAAGTATTCACCCCAATCCCCACCTTTCTCTTTTGCCCCATTTGAAAATGTAACATTCAAGTATAGATTATTCTCTCATTAATTCCTATTTATTTTAATATTTGCATTGCTGTATACTTTTCAAATTCTTTTTTTCTGTTTTGTATCCTCTCATGGGATGAAAACCTGATGGCCAGGATGCAGGTCCTTGCCATGTACAGGATTATTTTAATTTAAAAATTCAAACTTCAGTAGTGAACCAGAAAACCTTATTCAGAAACCAACTATGTGTCCATTAGATGTATGTTGTCAGGACTGAAAATCCAGTGTTAACACACTGTTATTTAAGCAGACAGTAATTCAGTTTTTAGTGGGTTGATAACCTCACTGGCCCATGAAATCAAACATGCTCACTTTTTCCTTTCTCCCATAGTTGCTCCTCCTTTCACCCCATACCATCTATTGTCATAGAACTGATCTAGAAACTCCTGGCACAACCAGTGCAATTCAGAAAATTAACAGATCGCTTTTTAATTGAATGTAAAACATATTTTGCTCTGCTTGGTTTTTGACTGATGGTTTTATGCCAGTTGAGTTTGTGTTTAGGGGTTATTGGGTAAAATGTGTGTGTGGATCTACATGCATCTGCATATGTGGGAATGGAATGATATTTACATCTGCCTCTTTATTTCTGAACAGCAGTGTTCATGGCCTCCTTTCTGTTCATTCTCCTCCTCCTTCCTCCTTTCTTTCTTGTCATCCAAAGTAAAACAATGATTTGCTTTGCCTCTTATCCCAGCAGGTGAATACACAGGAGAGAAATCCTATAAATGCTCGGAGTGCCAGAAATGTTTCACTCATAAAGCCCATCTCATGTCCCACAAGAAAGTCCACAGAAGAAAGAAATCTTATGAATGTGAGGAATGTGGGGAGTGTTTTCCTCAGAAAATAAATCTCGTTCGTCACCAGAAAGTCCATGAGGGAGACGACCCTTGTCAGTGTTTGGAATGTGGGAAGTTCTTCCCTTGGAAGTCAGAGCTCAAGAGGCACCAGAGAATCCACACAGGAGAGAAACCTTATAAATGCTCAGAGTGCGGAAGTAGTTTTGCCTGGAAATCCCATCTTGTGAGGCACCGGGAACGCCACACAGGAGCCAAGCCATTTAAATGTAGGGAGTGTGGGAACACTTACACTCGGAGTGAAAATCTCATTATCCATGAAAGAACACATACGGGTGAGAAACCGTATAAATGCTTGGAGTGTGGGAAGAGTTTTTTCCGAGCCGCGATCTTTGCAAGACATCAGATGCACCACACAGGAGAGAAATCATATCGCTGCTTACAGTGCGGAAAATATTTTGCACATGGTCATAGCCTATCAGAGCACAAGAGACTGAGACATAAGAAGAAGAACCAGGAGGAGAGTGGAAAGTGATTTGCATCTTCTTCATCCTTGACAAGCCACAAAAGCATCCATGTTGGACAGGACTTTATCTCTACAGAATATATCAAGAATCATGTAGCTGCAATAATTCTGCTTGATTAAGAGAGAAACTTCAGCATAAATCAGAACCATGAATGGAGATTTTCACTCATTGCTGGATATAGCTACTTAAAAGTGAATGCAGCAGGAACTCAGCAACATGATAAAGCTTAAAGCTGGTGAAATCTCATTAACTTTACCAATACTGGAGGTACAGCAGCCAAGGCATTGGTCCTTAGTTTGAAGCTCTAGTGTCAATTGCCACACTAAAAACTCACATTGGCCTGTTACAGACAGGCCAAAATAAAGCTGCTTCGAGTCACTTTGGAGGTATGATATTTCAATGATGCATGAGTCCTAAGAGTCCAAAAGCCACACCAAAGCTGCACTCAAGTCCTTAGGAATGGAGTGTGGCTTTGGTGCAGCTTTTGGACTCTTAGGACTCATGCATTGAAATATCATACCTCCAAAGTGACTCGAAGCAGCTTTATTTTGACCTGTCTGTAACAGGCCATTGACTCGCAAATGAGAATAGAGCGACTTGCAAAATAAGAAATCAGAATTCAGGTGGTGGAGGAACATATGGGGTTATGAGATTTGTAGGAGGTTATGTTTGATATTTTAACTGAATTATAACCAGAGCTGTAGTTGGAGAAGACTTACATGGCAGCTTACAAAATATCTACATTCAGACCTGGGAAGTAGGGAAGCTCTGTGATGTTATAGTTAAACTTAAAACTGAAATCCAAGCAGAATGCCATTTTTAAGCACTTAATAACAAAGATTATCTGGTTTATATTGAACAAGAGGGTCAACATTATTCAACATTATTAAAGTATTAGTTTTTTTAGTTTTACTTTATTTTCTTGCTTTAGAGTATAGTTGGTCCTTCTTATACACGGTTTTTTTATACTGTATACTGTACAGATTCAAGCATCCACAGTTTGAGAATGTTCCAAAAAAGTATAATTTTCAAATATCAGACCTTGATTTTCCATTTTTTATAAGGGACACAATTTTGCTATATCATTTTATTTAATGAGCATCAACGGATTTTGTTATCCACGGGGGATTGTGGAACCAAACCCCAGTGTATAACAAGGGTCCACTGTACTATAAAACTGCCCAGCTGTAGACAAGAATCTTGCTCAACAGAAATCCAGATCAAAATCAATTTTATATGCTCTCTCTGTAGAATTACATGAAATGTTTTGAGTTTGGAAATAAACATTCAGATTTTTTAGTCGACTCTGTTTGGGAGATGGTTATTTTCATGAAAGATCATTAAAGAGTGGCAATCAATTGAAAAAAATAATTTGCCACAGTTTGGATAGAAATTTGATGTTGGATGTAGCTAATCGACTCGTACGTAATATTTGTTTTAAAATAATATTTATGTTTTAATTAACTAAGGTCCAAAACACACTGCAGGAATAATCCACTGTAGTTTTGTGAGACATTCAGCCTTTTCTGTCAGAGAGATCTGGTGCCACACTAAACTATATTTCCCAGGATTCCCTAGGAATGAGCCAGAGCAGTTAAAGCTGTCTCAAGCTGGATAATTTCTGCATCGTGTTTTGGACCTTCATTAATTTAATTTCCATGACATGGGCAAGGAATTAAGGTGTCCATTGTCTCAGGAGGACAAAGCACTGTAATATGGAGGGCACTCAAAGAAAATGTAGGACATTGCAAAATAACTGCTAAAAGATCTATTATGCATTTATTTCATGTTTGATTTACAGTTATATTACATACATTGTGTTGTATTATGTATTCAACCATATTTTTCTGATGAACCTACCTGCATTAAAATACCTTGTTGGCTTGGAGGATACTTTTAGAACTTGGAGCAAGACAAATGCTTAAAATGGTACTTTACTACCAACAAACCTACACTGAAATGATTCCTTTCATTTGTCCATGGGGCTGAAATGAAGGGTGGAAACCCTGTCAACATTTGCATTGTGTCCTGAAGCAGCCCCTTGCCTAACCTGTTTGCTGTCCTTTTCTCCTCCAAGAAACAAACGCGCCCCGAGCTTTGGGTGCGAGTCTTGTCTGCTGCTGCTCCTAGGAAAAAAGGACCAGAAGGATCCATCCTATCTCCGTATTTGCAATGAGGACAGGCTGCTGAGTAGAAACATTTCTTGAAGGGGAACAGCAAACATGGTGCTATTGCATGGGCTTCTTAATCATGCTCAAAATGGAGGACATTTTGGTATTTCTCCTGGACAGAAGATTAAAAAATAGGACATGTCCTGGAAATGAAGGGCATCTGGTCGCCCGGTCTTGTCTATAAAAAAGGCAGGCCAGTCTAGAAAAAGAGGACGAAATCAAATGGTTTCTTGCTCTTCGCTTCTTTTCTGTGGCTTTTTGCAAAGACTTTGGGCATAATGCGTGGGAGGGGGACAACATTTTTCACCCAGGAAGGTATTCCCGCATCACATGCTCCTCAATGGCCAGCTGTAGAATGTTTTTCTCTTCCTTTGCCCACATTGCACAGGCCTCTGTGTCTGCGCTACCAAGTTTACTTCCTTGATTCTTTGCTGCAATTCTACTGAACTGAGTGCAATACTGACTTCTAGCTTTTGGTCCAGTTTAATTTAATTAAGAGAGACAAGGGTTCAAAAGACACCCCAGAAATAATCCAGTCTAAGCATGCTTTAACTGCCCTGACTCAATGCTAGGGAATTCTGGGAACTAGTTTTGTGCGACATTTAACTTTTGCTGTCAGAGAGCTTTAGTGCCACATTAAACTACAAACGCCAGGATTCCCTAGCACTGAGCAAGGGGCAGGTAAAGTGGTCACAAACTGGATTATTTCTGCAGTGTGTTTTGGACCATAGTCTATTTTTTCCAATGGAGAACATTTTCTGGGAAATGAAGTGGGAGGGTTATATTTACATATATGAATAAATGAAATGCATAGCCATTATGTTTCTAGGAAAAAGCATGTATAGACTACATTTCAGCCTCACAAATCTGGCAAGTGACCTGGTGCCTTACCAGAATAGCGATGGTTTATGACTTTGAGCCTTATAACATTTCCATTTGCTTTCTGAAATTATCTTATGTGGAAGGAATGTAGATAACAGAGGTTTGTTCTACAGATCAGAGGATGTTTTATTGTTGTGTGCCTTGAGTCCATTTTCAATTTACAGTGACCGTAATTGTGTTTTTTTCTTGGCAAGATTTGTTCAGAGGTGGCTTGCCATTGCCTTCTCCTGAGGCTGAAAGAGAGTGACTTGCCCAAGGTCATCCAGTGGGTTTCATGGCCGAACTGGGAATCAAACCCTGGTCTCTAGAGTCCTAATCCAAGGCAAAACCACTAGGCTACACTATGGAATTTATCACACCAGTGAGATCCCCGGAGAAACTGGATTTAAATTAAATTTGAATTTAAACAGAACTTGCAAATTTGTGAAGTTTATTACACTGAATTGCTGCAAAAGTGAAATGACGCAAAATTAAACCAAAGTTAAACCAGAGGAAAACACCCCCATTTTACTTTTGGAATTTATAATTATAAGTAGGGGAAAGAACTGAGATATCAGCCCCACCAACCCATCCACCCCAAGAGTATGTGGATTGTGGGTTTCGACCCTGAATCAAAGATATAGCTATGTCTGGAGTTTATCAGACAAGGAGAATTGGAAGTGTAATCCGATGGCAATCTGAACGCAATCATGAGGTTTAACGTTATTGCATGAAAGACCACCACACGCAAATTTGGGCAATGGGAAGTCAGTCCGAATGCAATCGTGGTTTCACGTTATTGCGTGATAGACTGCCACAAGCAAATTTGGGCAATGGCATGCTGTTTTCGGGCAATAGAATGCAATGTGACTTTAAGTGAATGCGTTTTGGCCCCACTTTCTTTTCATTCAAATTTAAGAGAAATTCCTCCCGTTTGATAAACTCCTCAGTCTGTAGAATCGGTATGTAGAGAGATCTTGTACCACCTTTGCAACTAACAGAAACAAAGAAGTTGGCAGCATGAGCTTTCCTAGATTTAGGTCTACTTCCTCAGATGCATTTAGGATTGTTATCCTTGATCAAGGAGATTACCTTCCCCACCAGAACAGAACAGAACAGCCCAGCAGTCTCTACCAGGAGCAAAGAAGAACAACTGTATTGATAGGGTTCCAACATTTATTAGCTTGCAAGTTTGAGGGGATTTGGAAAGAATTAGTTGATAAAGTACTGAGAAAAGAAGATGGAAGATTACCTCCAGAAGATGAAATGAAATTTTGGATGGAATATAAGGATGGAAATGGCTCTGGGGAAGGGGGGCACAGAGGGGTATATAAAAGAATCTGTTAAAATGTAATAGAATGTAGGGAGATATTTGTTTATGGAAATATTATAAAAAATTAAATTAAAAATAAGTCAGAAATGACCTGAAGGCAATACAATACATAGATAAAACTTGACAATGTGCAGTCCAAAGGACAGAGAGTTGCATGCCTTCTCTCATGGACTACAATTCCCAGCAGCGCCTGGGAAAATCTCAGCATCTGGTTGGCTAACAGGAAGGGGGGTAAACACCCAGCAGCTGTGTGATTGGCTCAGTGGGGAAATGGGGGGAAAGGACAGAGCTGGTGATGATGATGATGACTTGGAGAAGCCAGAAGCTGCAGGAGGTAAAGAAAGGGGAATGAATGGGCTGCAGAAGGGCACTGTTTGAATGTGCTGGGAGTTTTCATTGTAATGCTTCCCAGCCAGGGCTGAGGGGTGTCTTTCCCCCTTGGTTTGCTTCAGTGCCTCCATTCCACATTTTATGTAGAAATGGACAAAGAAATGGCTGCCCCTTGGAGCCCACGGTAGGTTTGGGAAGGAAAGAATTGCAGTCTCTTAAAATGGGGGAAGGCAGGTGGGACAATAGCAAAAAATGCCCAGTCTGGGTTAAGTTGGTGGACTACAGATCCCATCATCACTCACAACTGGCAGGATTGGTAAGAATTGATAGGTGTTGCAGTACAATATTATTCAATAAGGTTAATCTCTGGGCAAGTTGCAGGACTGCTGCTCCCATCATCACTCGAAACTGGCAGTGTTGGTAAGAGAGTTGATGGGCGTTGCAGTACAGTGATTGTTTATTCAGTAAGGTCGATCTCTTGGCAAGTTGTAGGATTGCAGCTCCCATCATCACTCACGACTGGTAGTGCTAGTAAGAACTGATGGATGTTGCAGTACAGTGATTATTATTCTTTAAGAAAATATGCAGAGGTAGCTGTGTTGACCGTTTAGCAAATCCAAGCAAAAATCCACCAAACAGTGATACTTTTATTCAGTAAAGTCAGTCTCTGGGCAAGCTGTTGGACTGCAACTCCCATCATCACTCACAACCGGCAGTGTTGGTAAGAAAGTTGATAGGTGTTGTAGTACAGCGATTATTATTCGATAAGGTCAGTCTCATGGCAAGGTGTAGGACTGCAGCTCCCATCATCACTCACAACTGGCAGTGTTGGTAAGAGCTGATGAGTGTTGGAGTACATTAAGTGTTTATTATTATTCAATGAGGTCAGTCTCTAGGCAAGTTGTAGGACTGCAGCTGTCATCATCACTCACAACTGGCTGTGTTTGTAAGAACTGATGGGCACTGCATGTGTGTTGTTTACTTTCAAGTCGTTTCAGACTTATGGCAACACTAAGGCTGGCAAGATTAGTTCTGGAGGGGTTTTGCCAGTGTCTCCCTCTAAGGCTGAGAAAATGTGACTTGCCCAAGGTCACACAGTGGGTTTCATGGCCGAGCTGGGAATCGAATCCTGGTCTCCAGAGTCCTAGTTGAACACAAAACCACTAGGCCATGCTGGCTCTCAGGCGATAAAGATGCCGCTGCTGTAGGCTCCCAGCAGAAGGAAAAGGAGGATGCATTCCATCTGTGAAGGCACCTTTGTTTCGTTTTCCCCAAGCTGAGATCAGCTGCTCCATCATCATATGAACTGCCTCCTTACTCCCATCTTCTTCCCATTTTCCAGCAGCAACAAGGTGGTCCTCCTTGAGTTGCAACTGCACTGACAGAGCATTATGCTGCCCACTTGATGTAGGATCTCACTGTGTAAGCCCATCATGCTGTTCCCACAATGACCATCCAAACTAGTAGCAGCAGTATAGGGAATATTCAGAGCTATGGAGAATATCTATGGCTAATGGGACCAAGGGCTTGCTCAGCATGAAGCAGCTTCTTAAGGCCTACCGTATATACTTGACTATATGTTGACCTCATGTATAAGTCGAGGGCAGGTTTTGGGGTCAAAATTAAGGATTTTGATATGACCCATGGATAAGTTGAGGGTAAAACTTAGGGGCATGTAACAAGTGATCCAAAGGATGAAGCAAAGGGAAACGATGCCAAAGAACGTAGAAAATTGCATGAGACATAACTCACTCTAAAGGCTGGGTGGATGAGAGAATAGAGAGGGGTTAGTGCTTCTGGTATAGATTACACTCTTGCCTTTCACTAAGGGATGGTTCCTTTTTATATAAATAAGAGTTACAGTACAGTACTTATATTGACCTGTGGGTAAGTCAACTCAGGTTTTTGGGGGCAATTTTTTGACCTAAATTTCTAGACTTATACATAAATATATATAGTAATTGCAGAGATGATTATGAATTTCTTTCTTTCTTTTTTTCTTTTTTTCTTTCCTCCCTTCTCTCTTTCTTTCTTCTGATCACAATGTGCTCTGAGGAAAGTAACAAACAATCTTTTCGTTTTTCAGGTTTTGGGGCAGAACGTTTTGATCTTGGCCCCCAGAGAGTAAAGAATGACATCCAAGTCTCGACAGAGATGGAACCATCCTTCCAGAACAAGGCGAGAAACTCCAGTAGATCCAAGCCAGGTAAGAGACTGGTAGAGCCAAGCCAAGAAACTCCAGTAGAGCCAAGCCAGGACTGCATGGACAGGGAGGGAAATAGAGATTAACGCCTTATTTGCATTGAAGAAATAATCCGATTTGACACCACCTTAACTGCCCTGTCTCAGTCCTATGGAATTCTGGGAATTGTAGTTGGTTGCGGCACCAGAGCTTTGCAGAATGACATCTTGGTTGAGTTTCTACTGGGAGGGCTCATATCTTGCCCCTGTCTGCATCTGGGACTTACAAATCATGTTTTCACTCTCGTGGAGAATGAGATGGGCTCCCTTACACTCTTTTTTTTCAGGGGCTGGTGACGTTTGAAGATGTGGCTGTATATTTCACAGAGAGCCAGGGAGCTCTGCTGGGCCCAGATCAAAGGGCCTTGTACAAGGAAGTCATGATAGAGAATTATGGGAATGTGGCCTCTTTGGCTGAAGAACTTGGTTCTTCATCTGGTAAGAGTCTGGAAGTCTTGATGTCCTGCTGACCATTGCTGTGTTTTTGAAATGATGGCACTCTTCGTTTATTAACATTTCTATTCATTCAGTTGCTGTCTTTTCACCCTAACCCAAGAAATCATGGTGACCCGAATTTCTCTTCCCAACCACATCCATTTGTTCTGTCACATTGTGCATGCACAAAATGTGAATACTTTTCGCATGCATTTGTACAGCCTTCGTGGCGCAGTGGTTAAATGCCTGTACTGCAGCCACTCACTCACAAACCATAAGACTGCGAGTTCAATACTAGCAAAAGGGCTGCAGCTTGATTCAGGCTTGCATCTTTCCAAGGTCGCTAAAATTAGTACCCAGATTGTTGGGGGCACTTTGTAAACCACATAGGGAGTGCTTAAGTGCACTGATAAGTGGTATAGAAATGTACTTACTATTGCTATTTGCTGTTTGCAACACCTAGAGTGCTTCCATAAGTGATGACTTCGGAATGATTCACAGTTTAGGATATAGATGCTAATCTTCCTGTTCCTCCTGCCACATGCAATGCAAAAAGGGTGACAAGCAACAGACTAGGACACTGGGAGACCAGTATTCAAGTCTCCAAATTTCTAGTGGGCTAATTTGAGAGAAGGAAAGACCTAAAATTGAGAGAACTTTTCTTCATACATCTGCCCTTGTTGTTAGGATGCTGAGGTGAACCTATCACAGGGTTTTCTTGGCAAGTTTTGCTCAGAGGAGGTTTGTCTTTGTCTTCCTCTGAGGCTGAGAGGGTATGACTTGCCTAGGGTCACACAGTGGGTCTTCATGGCCTAGTGAAGATTTGAACCCTGATCTCCCAGTGTATGTTATTTGTGATCCTTTTTACAATGTGTGTGGAGGGAGAAACAGGATGGTTAATATCTATCTTGTGGACCATCCTGAAGTCATAATTTATGGAGCCATCCTAGGTGTTGCAAAAAAAATTGTGTGTGCATGATGTGAAAGAATGAATGGATGAATGCTATGCTTCAGGGTATGTGTGTAAGAAAGCTGGCTATGGGGAGGAATGACTCCATGCCATTACATTTTTGCTTGACTTTTGGCAGATGATTATCCACTAGTGACATGTGGCCCCCAAAGAATGTAGTCCAATGGACTGGAACATGGAGGGAACAATATAGGATGGAAATATTTGGTGCCTCTTTCCTGCATGCTCCTTTTAATCTGAAAATCCACACTTCTGCCTTTGCTTTGTTTGTCAATCTAGCAGACATATCACTGACCAATATCAGTCCAGAGAACTGGTTTGAGCTTTTCCGAGATTTTAAGCAGCATCTCCCAAGAGATGCTTGTTTACCATCTTTTCCTTGTTTGTCAATAGTTTATGCTCCAAATTTTATTTTATTTTATTTTATGTTCTTGAGATTTCTTGTGAGGATATAGCATGGCATAAATTGGGCATTGTGATGCTTTGAGCACCTTTTGACCTTCCTTGTTTTCTTCTTTCCTGGGAAGGAATCACAGTTGCCAAGCCTGAACTCATCTCCCAGCTGGAACATGGGGAAGAACCATGGGTCAGAATGGAAAACTCAAATGCCCACTCAGGTGAGGGCTCTAGGTGAATGTGGATCCGTTTGTGATAAAAGGCTGGGATCCCTTCTGATACTTTGGTCCTTCCTTTCAGAGGGCAGCAAGGAAAGATGTCCTTCAGCCATCGTTTCATAACCATTTCAAAATCAAGTCCAATTGTTATCAGATATCCTGCCTTTTGGCTTTTATCACATTTTCAAAACTATTTCCTCCACTTTTTGTTTGATTGATGTTTTTATTTTTAAATGGTAAATTATGAGTTAAATCAGCACTTGCGTTGTTGGGGTGATATATGAAAACCTGAAAGGGGTGGGGGTTTGAGATATTTCTGTATAATTTTTAACCTGCTTCCACTAGGCTCATTGTTTCTGTTCTTCCTTCAACCTGCTTTTTAGGTTTCTTTCTCTCCCATTCTCCAGATAAAAAGTTATTCTTTTTGTTCTTTATCCCAGCAGGTGAGTATAGGAAAAAGCACTCATGCCTTGTGAGTGGGAAGCATTTGTCTCAGAAATCAAGACTTCCTGACCATCATCAGCATGTCCAGTCTAGCAAGAAGCTGCATCCTGTGAGTCATCAAAAGATCTACACAGGAGAAAAACCCTACAAATGTTTGAAGTGTCAGAAAGGTTTTGTTTATCATTCATACCTTAGGAGGCATCAGACTATCCATGCAGGGGAAAAACCATTTAAATGCTTAGAGTGTGGGAAATGTTTTGCTCAAAAGGCGAATCTCATGATCCACCAGAAAATCCACACAGGAGAGAAACCCCACAGATGCTTGATATGTCAGCAATGTTTTCGCCATAGTTCAAACCTTGTAAATCATCAGAGAACCCACACAGGGGAGAAACCATATAAGTGTTTGGAGTGTGGAAGTTGTTTTTCTGTCAAGACAAGTCTCATTGTCCACCAGAGAGTCCACACAGGGGAGAAACCATACAAATGCTTGGAATGTGGAAAACGCTTTGCTCAGAAATCAAACCTGACAAGCCATCAGAAAATCCATACAACAGAGAAATTCTGTACTTGCTTGGTGTGTGGGAAGTGTTTTGCTGATAACATATCTTTTGCAGAGCATCAAAGAGTCCATACAAGAGAGAGAGCCCATAAATGCTTGGAGTGTGGAATGTGTTTTGCTCATAAGTTAAATCTTAAGACCCACCAGAGACTTCACACAGGAAAGATATCTTACAGATGCTTACACTGTCAGCAGTATTTTGCTTATAGGTCACAACTGATGATACACCAGAGAATCCACACAAAGGAACAGCCATATAAATGCCTGGAATGTGGGAAAGGTTTTTCTGTAAAATCAAGTCTCACAAGTCACCAGAGGACCCACACAGGAGAGAAACCCCATAGTTGTTTGGAATGTGGGAAGTGTTTTTCTAAAAAATCAGGTCTCATGAGACATCAGAGAACCCACACAGGGGAGAGACCTCATAGATGCTTGCAGTGTGGAAAATGTTTTACATGCAAACTGTATCTTGTCACCCACCAAAAAGTCCACACAGGAGAGAAACCCTACAAATGTTTAAAATGTCAGCAGTGTTTTACTCTTCGTTCCAACCTTACAAGGCATCAAAGAATCCATACTGGGGAAAAACCACATAAATGCTTGGAATGTGGGAAATGTTTTTCTTCTAAATCAAATCTTGAGGACCATCAGAGAGTCCACACAGGGGAGAAACCTTACAAATGCTTGGTGTGTGGGAAGTGTTTTGCACATATGTCATCTTTTTCAAAGCATCAGAGAATTCACACAGGCGAGAAACCCCATAAATGCTTGAAATGTGGGAAGTGTTTTGCTTATACCTCATCCTTTATAAGACACCAGACAACCCATGTGGATGGGAAATCCTTTAAAGTCTTCAAACCTTTCCCCATACAGTAGGAAATGACACATACCGTAACAGCAAAAAGAGTATACAGGTAAGTTTATTCTTTTTTAAATACAGTTAGTAAAATTTTTTGTCACTATTAAAAAATACTTAGACCTAACACAGTTTGTAGTGCCAACTAAAGTAGAATAATTGAACCAACTGCTGGTTGATAAATCAGCACTATTCTAAATTACATTGATTCAATGAGTCTGCTCTACCTGGGGCTAGCATTTGGATTTAGGCCCATGTCACTAATGAATCCACCTAGATCAGAAAGATGTCCAGAAGGTGAAAATGTGAGTTGAGACAGGGGGTGGTTGGACTACAAACACCAGACTGGGGAGTCACTAAAAGATTTGGCAGGAGGGATATTTAGAGAACCCTCATAATTTGAGGTTTTAAACTGCATAAAACCAGTTCTATATGAAGCAAAATACTCTCCTTGTCATCCTAAGATGTCTCTGCTATTGCACCAGTGATGGCTTCATGGCTCCACCACCCTGTGAGAGAGAAGGTGAGGGTTGTGTAGGTGAGGCAAGAGACCTTATTTATCCCAGAACGGGATCTAAAGCATCTTACAAAGTGAATCCGTTAAACTCATCATACAATGTTTAAATGGCTGCTGGGTAAGTGAGAAAGGGAGGTGACACCTTTTCTCACCCACCTAGCAGCTGTGTTAGTCCCACTGGATGTGCCACCCCACTGGATGTACAGTTGCTTCTGGGTTGTCACCCAATGCAGTCCACACCCTCTGCACCCCCCTAATGATACTCCTGTATACCATGTGCCTTGTGTACCAAAGGGAGAGGAGTAGAGAGCTTTAGTCTTCTGTGATCGGCTAGCTTGTGACATAAATGGAGGTGTTTATAGCACCATTGGATTGCACCTCTGGAGGCCAGGATTCAATTCCAGCTTGAACATGAAACCCATTGGTTGACCCACTGGGTTGCCACTCTATTCTGCTTTGGTCAGGCCCCACCTGGAAAATTGCGTCCAGTTCTGGGCACAATTAAAAAAAGATGTTGAGAAACTGGAGCGTGTTCAAAGAAAGGCAACTAAAATGGTGAAGGGTTTGGAAACCATGCCCTATGAGGAATACCTTAGGGAGCTGGGTATATTTTGCCTGGAGAAGAGAAGGTTAAGAGGTGATATGTTTAAATATTTGAAGGGATGTCATATTGAGGAGGGAGCAAGCTTGTTTTCTGCTGCTCCAGCTCATAGGACCTGAACAATGAATGCAAGCTCCAGGAAAAGAGATTCCACCTCAAATGAAAGGAGGAACTTCCTGAGAGTAAGGGCTGTTCAACAGTGGAGCTCACTCCCTCAGAGAGTGGTAGAGTCTCCCTCCTTGGAGGTCTTTAAACAGAGGTTGGATGGCCATCTGTCGGGGATTGATTGAGAGTTCCTGCATGGCAGGGGGTTGGACTGGATGGCCCTTGCAGTCTCTTCCAACTCTGTGATTCTATTATTCTATTATTCTAACTAGATATTCATGCCAAGGGGAAACCTTTACCTTTTGCAAGTTATGATCCAACTTGCAAATGTGGATTTGCAGGTCTTCATGCTAACTAACCTGATGGCTGACTGTACTGAAACATTAACTGTTCTAAATCACCTCACTGAATTCAGTTTCACTTTATTCTGTATTTGTTAAAGATTCCTGTGTAAAATAGTAAGCCCTGTTTAATGCATGCACAGGCCATGTATAAAATATTTAAATAAAACCAAACATGTAGCATGCTCCATTTGCTATGCAATGTGGTAAAACTGAGCACTATAAAATAATAATAATAAAAAATTAAGGACCTTCTGCCAAGTGCCAAGGTTTCCAGTTTCTTTTGCAGCCTCTATCTGGTTGGTGTTCCATTGTCATGCTTCTTCTATCTCCCTGTTTGTCAATAAATCCTGTTGGTCAGGGCTGTGGAGTCGGTACTGACTTCAACTCTGTTTTTCTATTGTCTTCGTAAATGACAAATGTATATTATTTAGTAGAGGTTGAGTATCCCTTACCAAAATTTGAATATCTGAAATACTCCAAAATTGTCCACATGGTTGATTGAAATACACCTTCAGGCTGTGTGTATAAGGTGTATACAAAATATAAATGAATTTCATGTTTAGATTTGGTTCCCATTTCCAGTATATCATCTATTTGCAAACATTCCAAATCCCAAAAAATCCAGAATTGTGCATTTCAGATAAGGGAGACTCAACCTGTAATAACAATTTTATTTTAATAAAAGGGTAGCATAAGACATCACCACCACACGAATCTCCAGACTACTCATAGAATGTAAAATGTATTTGTTTAACATTTTTGAACAAAGAAACATTCCTAACTTCTTCTGAAAGTTAAATATGCAAAAAAAATAAAATAAAAATCTTTTTCTGAAAAGGTAAAATACAGGTATAAAGTGATATATTTGCCATATACTGTTACAACAATATAAGTTTTTATTTTGAAGCCAGAGTCGGTACATTTTGCAGTTCTGCTTGAATTCAACTTCACAGCCCTGGTTCAGTTGGACACAAATTGCAGTATACCTGCACCTCCTAACAGATGTAGTTTTTGAAGTGAATATGACTGGTGTGTATTGGGTTCTGTTGATGCTTTGGGGACTGGGGTGGTAGTCCTCTTAAGGTTTGTGGCATGGGTATTGCTTTACAGTCTTTGTAGGAAATAGCATTAGACCTTGATTTTGGACATGCAATTTTTTTTTGTTTGTTTTGATACTCTGCTCTCATGGATACCCAGTGACCATGCTGTCTGGGGGATTTTTGGTGACGGAAACCCCAACAAAGTAACATTTCCAAGTTCTGAAAAGAACAAGCTCACATTTGGCCTCTTCTTGAGATGTTGCTTCAGGATGGTCAGGGACTTCCAACAGAGAAGAAAAGCAAACAGGGCCTGATCCGCTCACAATGATAATAGAATCATAGAATCATGGCAAGATGGCAAAAAGAGAGAAAGCAGCTTGCTGGCTTCCCAAAGAAGGTTGTAAAATTCACACACACCATAAACTACTTGCTAAGTTTGCCACTGTCTTGAGGGAGCTGATAATGCATCTCTCCCCACCTTATTCTAGTGTCAATTCTCAGTAGCCCTGGTACTGTCCACATTTGAGAACACCAAGGTTTTCAAAAGTACATAAGTTAACAATCTGCACTAACAGCCTTACCAGAATTAAGTTATAAAACGTTGTTGGTGATTTTACTCATCCTGCCTTGAGCTTGGGAGACAAGGAAACAGCTGGATTGAGTTTTGAAAACCTCATTTCTTGTCCACCACGCCAACAGCTCTTCCCTTGGTTTCTTTTTCTCATCCCCCTATAATCTCATCACCTTAACCTCTGCCTTTTAAAAAGTCACTGAGTCCTTTGAGGATCCCTGAAAAGGTCCCATGAAGAAGAGCTTCAAAATTCAGTTTCACGGGATCAATGAGAAACATATATTTGGTGGCAATGCAGGAGGACTGCCTGCATGAAAATAACCACACTCATTTAAAAAAAAATTAACCTTTGAAATGATCTAAACAACTATATTCTAATCATGAAAATAAATCTTCTTGTAGCTATTTGTATTTTGAGAACCTGTTTGTGATATCTTGAATTCAACAGGATCTCCTGTTCAATCAGTTAATAACTTGATCTGGAATTAAGTTAATGATGAAAGCAGCCAATCAATACAGCTGAAAAAAATACTGTTTGTTAGAAAAATTGAGGACTTAATTGATTTTAATTAGTTCCTATCATGTGCCACAATAATTCATTATTTGTCCCTGTTTGATAATGCAACACAGACTTCCAAAGCTTCTGATGTTAGCTGAAGAAACAAAATGCCTGCAATGAGAAACTACATTGTCCAACAAAGTCTCCAAGGATTCATCTCTTGAGGAGAAATGATTTTGCCCATTATAGTACAAACACCCCTGATACACTGATAGGATGGGGCTTCTCGAGTTATTTTGTGTCTGCACATGATAATTTTTATATATTTAACTTAGAAGTATATTCTGTAATATCAGGCAAAGTTCTGCTTGAAATATGAAGTAAAATGCAAGGAACCAGAAGAATCTGTATAGCATCTTACCAATGAAGTAGCCAGTGGAGCTTCAGAAGTTTGCAAAAAGTATGTTGTGCATTTCTCGGTTGCCCAATAAAGCTATCGCTGTTTGGTGGATATTTGTTTGAATTTACTAAATGGCCAACACAGCTACCTCGGCACGTTTTCTGGATTGTGAGATGCCACATTGTAGCTGCAGCAGGGGAACCCTGAAGAGTGAACCAAGGTAAAACAATTTTTTTTTTCTTCTCAAATTTGGACCAGATTGGCATATTTTACCTCTACACCTACCAAAATGTTCCTGATACAAAAACATGGTGACTTCTTGAGGAATCCATTGTCCTCTGCCTACAAAGAGGCCTGTGGCCTCACAGGAATGGAGACATTGGATTGCAAAAGGAGTCCTTGTTGAGATGCAAATGGACTTTAAATTTCCTGGTTGGGTGGGATGATGCCTAGGAATCGTCCTAAAAACCACTTTCCCAAGCCTTGATTTCAGTGTCATGGAGAGGAATGCATATCCAGGGGGGAGGCGTGTTGGCCATGTTGTTGTTCATGATGTTGGCCATGTAGCAAAATACAATGACATTCAAAATCCCCAAAAGAGGGATACCTTTATTGGCCAACCAAAATGCACAAAATCCTTGCTCCAAGCTTTGGAAGTTCCACTGGTTTCAAAATCACACAGGAGGGAGGGAAATGACAATGTTAGTCACAAGGCTGCATTTTGAAGATGTTTCTGTTCTCAGTTCAGGTTTTGTTTTTGGTTTTTGGGACGGGCATTCATATAAGCTGACCCCTCTTACTTTTGGCAATGTGGGTACTAAAGGATTCTTAGCAAGACAAAAGCAAATGCTTCTCTTGAGATCCAAGTTGATCCAAATGGTATGCAAAGCCCTGAACATGCCCTTCCTTTTGACCATTGTAAGTGTAATGAGTATAATTTTTACAGTACAGAGTTTCATATAGTGGTAGTGCTTAGAGTATTTATTAAGAGAGCCAGAGTGGTAGAGTACTTTGAGTGTTGGACTATGACTCTGGAGACCAGGAAACACATCTAGGGGTAGCCGTGTTGGCCATATAGCAAATCCAATAACATCCAAACAATGATAACTTCATTGGGCCAACCAAAATGCACAATTACATGTTGCAAGCCTTCAAAGTCACACTGGCTTCTTCCTCAGGCAAACAGGAGAAAGAAATTGAAGATATTAGTCATTGGCCTGCATTATGTTTCTGGTCTTAGTTCAGATAGTAGAGAGGACTACCTGGAATCTGCTGGATTCCAAGGAAACATTTTTGAGTTGCAAATGGATATTAAATTTCCTTGACTTTGAAAATCTCTCAATGACCACATGGCCAAAAAAGGGGAGAGGTGCCACCCTGCAGATAGCCCTCCCCTACCAGTGGCCAACACGGCTACCCCTAGATGTCTTTTTGGATTTCAAGATACCGGATTTTAGCCGTGACGGGAGTCCAGTGGGAAGAGCCGGTGCACTGGGACCTTGCCATCTGAGGCTTCTGCCTCCAACAAAGGTAAAGCCATTTTTCTAATATTGTGACTGATTGGCACGCTTTGCCCCTACATCACCTCAAGTTTTCCTGATGCAAAACATGAAGGCTTCTTAAGAAACTCAATGTTTTCCACCTACATAGGAGCCTGTGGCTTGACAAAGGAAGGAGACATGCTGGATTCCAAGGAAACATCTTCTTTGAGTTGCAAATGGACATTACATTTCCTTGACTTTGAAAATCTGCCAGTGACTGCATGCCCAAAGGGGGAGGTGACAGCCTGCAGATAGTCCTCCCTACCATCTGGAGACCAGGGTTTGATCCCAGCTTGGCCATGAAACTCACTGGTTGACCTTGGGCAAGTCACACTCTCTCAGCCTCAGGGGAAGGCCATTGCAAACTACCTCTGAGCAAATCCTGTCAAGAAAACCCTATGACAGGGCTGCCTTATGGTCGCCATATGTTGCAAATGCCTTGAAGGCACAAAACAACAACATTTATAATGAACATCTCATTATTTGCGAGTCGGGGAAGCAAATGACTGCTTATCAGCTTTTTCTTTGCCCTTTGGGATGGGGGGACTGCATAGGAAGAATCAGACTTGGAAGAGACTTCCAAGGGCCATCCAGTCCAACCCCCTTCTGCCATGCAGGAACACAGCATCAAAGCACCCCCCACAGTTGACCATCCAAAGAGACTTGCAAAGAAGGAGACTCCAACACACTCTGAGGGAGTGTGTTCGACTGTTGACTCTCTTTAGGTGGAACACATAACAAGAGAGAGAAAGAAAGAGAGGAACATGGATGGAAATGGGAAAGGAACCCACCCTGCTATCTGCCCCTTTTTAAGCTATGACTATCAAGAGTGTTATTTTTAATAACTGTGCTTTTCCTAGGCTGCTACTGTCTTTAGCCATTCCATGTCTGTTAATCTGCAGACGCTCCTAAAGAAATTCTGCGATGTTCCCTTCATGAATTTCTCATCTGCTGCCTATGCATAAATGTGTGAGATGAATCCATAAGCACTCTTAGTTGGTTTCTCTCTACTTTTTTCTGTGCCTCTTTTCTCTCACCAGCCTGCATCAGATGTAAGACTGAGCAAAACATGCATAAATGCCCCCCTTGGGTTGTCCCAGCAGAGTCCGTTGCTTGCGTCTGAATAGTGAGGTTTCTAAGTTGTTGTCAAAGCTGAGATGGTGTCCCTTTCTGTTTTTTCAGGGCAGAGTGACTTTTGAAGATGTGGCTGTGTATTTCACAAAGGACCAGGGGGCTCTGCTGAATGAGGAAGTCATGATGGAGAATTATGAGAATGTGGTCGCCTTGGGTAAGGAACTTTATTAAGCACTTTGTAAGAGCCTGGAAGTCTTGATACTGGCTGCATCTAGCAATAGCATTTAGTATTAACATTTCTATACAGCTTATCAGTAGACTCGGCACTTTCTAAGTGGTTTACAATCTGTAAGCCAGTTGCCCAAGCTGGGTACTCATTTTACTGACCTATGAAAGGATGGAAGGCTGAGTCAATCTTGGAGCGCTGAGATCGAACTCACAACCTTTGGCTGCAGTGCCAGTATTTAAATAATGTGCATGCCACCAGGCTCCTTCTGTAGCTACAGTGTAGACATAATGCAGTTTGACTCTGCTCTAACTGCCATGCCTCAGTGTTACATAATTCTGGGATTTGTAGTTTTGTGGGATATGTAGCCTTCTCTGTTGGAGAGCGCTGGTGCCACAACAAACTACAAATCCCAGGATCACACGGCACTGAGTCATGGCAGTTAAAGCTGTGTCAGACTGCATTCATTCTGCAGTGCAAATGCAGCCATGCTCTTGTCTGTTGTTACATTTTCCCAATTTCTTCAATTTTTGTAATAATATTTTATTTATTAATGTCTTGAGTTCTTCTGTCCATCGCTTCTTGTTCTTGCATGACAGATCAGGATGATCTCATTTGTATTATTTCTGGTCCACAATGCAGTCAGTGGCAACCTAGGCTGACAGAAGCCCAAGATATATTTAATGTGTGCGCTCTGTACTTTTATAAAGCCCAGCTAGGGAGGGTGTTGTTGCTGTTGCAAGGAATAAAGTAAAAGGAGAGCAAGAGAGAACACACACTGTAACCCATAATTCCTTGAAGCCAGTTGCTCCAGGTAATCTTCCTATCTGGCTCCAATATGGGATGTAAACTAGGTATGTAGTTTGAATCCACTGTTCCAGGTCCCAGTCTTTGGAGTAGCAGAAAACAAACTTCTCTTCTCCAGGCCAAACATTCCCAGCTCCCAGACCCGTTTCTCTTAGGGCAACAACAACAACAACAACAACAATAATATGCTTCTATTGGCCTCACTGGAATGAGTCCATTTACTTCAGGTATGAGTAAATGCCAAAAGACATTTCCTCCAGATGTTTGGGATGCTCAGTGGTGACCAGAAGTGACATTTCAGTCAGCTGGAAATCACATCTGGTCACTTCCAGATAAGTGTTTCCTGCTGTTTTGCGGATGGGATTGAGAAAAGCTAGTAAAAGACAAATTGGACTCTGTTTTTGAGACCAAACACAATATTTTCAACTCATTTTTTCTAATATAATGTTGGGATTCTGGGTGGTGGTTGAAAGATCCAGGGACCAAGGACTGCATAGAAACTGCCCCCAGTTGCATGGACTTTGCAGGCCTCACAATTTGTATTCCTGTTTTAGCCTAGGGTATGTGTGTGGTTAATATAATAATATATGTGGGTATCTCTTCCATGGATTGCGGTGGAGAACAACAACAAATCAACAATACACAACATCAGTAAGCCTGCCTTTGCACTTTCTTCTTTGATCTTCCTTAGTAGTAGTTCCAGATCTGTGAAGTTCTCTGCTAGTATTATGGGATTGCCACAAATGGAATAATTCTGATTTTTGGAGTGTATAATTTTCCACATGACCCCAGATGGATCCTGCAATGCAGTCCACCATAATCCCCAAGGCAAGGGAACATGTACACACTACCCAGGTGAGGTCAGCCTAATGGGGCCTTTTGGGAACAATACGCCTAGGACAGGCCCAGCAGGTAGTTTGGGAACTGCTAAATGGGACATTAACACCTTCATTATCAGGAGGAGGATGAGCCTGATGGGCTTAATCAAGGACCCATTCCCACCTTGAATACTGCCAGACCACCCGTAGATGTGGAATCACTTTTGCCCAGAGGCTAGATTTGGCTTCTATAAGGTCCCTGAAGTCTTTGCTTAGTATGCTGGTTTGGAGTTCATGGGGACACTTTGTCACTATGCTCTCTGAATTAGTTCTGACCTGGTCCTACACTCATTGACGGAGTCCCATCCACCTCAACCAGTTTGGATCCTGAAGCAAGTCTTGGCTTATGTAAGTACAGTATCTCCTTCTGTTCAAACCTCCTCTCTTATTTACTGAGCCTTGTATGAATGTGTGTGTGTGTGTGTGTGTGTGTGTGTGTGTGTGTGTGTGTTAGTGATTTGCTGTGTGATTTTCCCCCAATAAAAGAAAAATTTGATTATAAGAATTCTGCCTCTGCACAATTCCTCTGGTCCAATTCCTCTTGCTTATTGCTGCCTAGCCCACTCTGAGCTGAAGTAAAATTCCCCTAAATAGATTTTTGGCTACAATGGTGTCATGAGCATATCTCAGATTGTTGATATTTCCTCCTCCTATTTTCACACCTCCCTCTTCCATGTCCAAGCCTGCTTTTCTTACAATATGTTCTGCATATAAGTTGAATAGATAGGGTGATAGGAGGGATGCAGCTTTGTCTGACTCCTTTGCCAGTTGGGAACCATTCTGTTTCTCCATGTTCTGTTCTGACAGTGGCCTCTTTCCTGAGCATAGATTCCTCATCAAGACTATCAGATGTGTTGGCACTCCCATGTCTTTAAGGGCGTTCCATAGCCTTTCATGATCTGTGCAGTCAAAGGCTTTGCTATAGTCTATAAAGCACATGCTGATTTTCTTTTGGAACTCCCTGCTGCACTCCACTAGCCATCATATATTTGCAATGTGATCCCTTGTGCCTCTTCGTTTCTTGAATCCTCCTTGGACTTCTCTCTCCATGTATGGTTGGAGCCTATGTTGCAGAATTTTGAGCATGATTTTGCTCGCATGGGAGATTAGTGCTATGGTTCTATAGTTGCTGCAGTCTCTTGTGTCTCCTTTTTCGTGGATGAGGATGTATGTTGATCTTTTCCAATTTGTTGGCAATCGTTTTGTTTTCCATATCTGTTGACATATGTTGGTTAGCACCAGAATTGACTCTGTGAATGTGGATTGCAACAGTTCTATTGGAATAGACTTGTTTTTTGCCATTTCTTTTATTGCAGCTTCCACCTCAGTTTTTAGAATCTGGGTTTCATCTTCATATGGCTCTTCATTCCATGTGTAACAAACAGAAAGGTCTAGGAAAAAAGTGTTCACATTGTCCAAAATTTAATGTCCTTCTCTGTATGTTTATGTTGTAGAAAATGCTGGACCATAGGTGCAGTGGTTCTGTGATTTCTAATGATAATAATAATAATAATAGGAATCCCGCCTCTCCAAGCAGATCGAGGCGGCTAACAATAATAAAACACCCTTAAAACACAATAAATCAGTTATCATCATTATATCCCAACCCTCCCAAACCCACCCATCCACAATAAAATACAATTAAATATTAAACAATTGTTACAACAAGGTAGAGGCAGCTCTGGACAGTAGTGGATTCACAGATCCTCATTTTTACTTTCCTAGTGGTCATTCCAACATTTAGAAGTTTACAGAATAGAAATCATTCCTCTACCAGACACACATACAATATGAGAAGAAGACAGGATACAATCTCCACCAGGTTCCCGTGCAAAATAATTTTAAAGACCAGGAGGTAGTTAATCTATCTGCAAGAGGATTTACCCCCAACCGACTCCAGGTATTAAAAAGGTTTATCATTTGTCCCTAATCCTCAAAGAAATAGCTTCCAAATAATGATTGAGGTGCAAGAATTATTTAGAAAAATCAAGATTGTAGATTTTTTCAAAACTAATCAGCCTTATAAGGAAAGAGAGGAAGGCAACTTTAGGTCCAAATCCTTTTTTAATCTAGTAACTACACATTATAATATTATTTGAAGATATGATCCTCAAAGGATTAAAATTAACCCAGGATCTATCCCTTCCAGTGTGGCATAATTTAACAAGACAAGAGAATTTGGCTTTAAAGGAATTATGCCAACTTCAAGATGTGGTTTTTAAAGCAGCAGATCAGGGAGGAGCCGTAATAGTATGGGAATACAAAGAATTATTTAGCTGAAGCTCATAGACAATTAGGCAACTTCATACACTATGATCTATGCAGTCAGGATCCAACTAAAGAAATTAAGAAATCTGTCTCCGGGATAGTATATGAGGCATTTGTGGATGGATACATTAACAAAAGCATACGTGATTTTTAAAATTACAATCAGAAGAGAGAATAACCGTATTCTGTTTGTCACCTAAAATTCATAAGAATAAACCCAGTTCCCGGCGGACCAATCATATCTGGATGTAGCTCTATATTAGAACCCCTCCCTGAATATGTGGATTTCTACGTAAAGCCTTTTGTCCCACAAATATCAGCATATATTAAAGATGGGACACTTTCTACATATTCTGGAACAGATAAAATTACCCAATAGTGAGTGTCTTTTAGTGACCCTTGATGTGGCATCTCTTAAACCAATATAGTCCATGATGACTCAATGGAAGTGAAAGAGTCTACACTCAATAAATGACTATTTATATCCACCAACACATTTCTTGTGTACATTGGCTGAGATTACCTTGAAACAAAATTAATTTTCTTTTCAGGATCATTACTTCTGGCAGGTGTCTGGTGTTGCAATGGGGTGCCCCGAATTAGCAAACTTATATATGGATGGCTTTGAACATCAATATATATTGAACCAAGATAACATTTTTAAAGCCAACATATTTGAATACAAAAGATTTCTGGATGATATTTTTAACATATGGAGTGGTACAGATACTGTACTGATTTATTTGAATTCCATACATATCTAAGCAATGTACACATCACTATAAAATTTGAACTAAACTTTGATTACTTGTAACGTTTAACAGACATACAAGATCCATTCAGGCAGCTGTTTTTAAATATTAGGATTTACTTCAGGGCATTGTTGGTTGTTAAGAAAAACTTTTATTTGTATAAAGGATATCCTAGTCCATAGTAAATGTAACATGCAGAAGGCTCATTCACGTATTATGTTAAAGAAACCAAAGGGAACTATCCATGTTATAATTGTAGCGTTTGCAGAAATTATGTTAAGACCATGGAATTTCTTATAAAATCTATTTTATGAATAACATGTATATTTGTGATACAAAGGGTGTCATATAAGCAATCCAATGTCTATGTAAATTTCTATATGTTGGAATGACCATTAGGAAAGTAAAAATGAGGATCCATGAACACAAAAGCTGTATATTAAATCACAGAACCACTGCACCTATGGGCCAGCATTTTCTACAAAATAAACATACAAAGAGGGACATTAAATTTTGGACAGTTGAGAAATTGACTGGAACTGGAGAGAACCTGAAAAGAAGAGAGCTTTTTTGGAGTTTCACTTTACAAACTCCCCCCCCCCCTTTCCCCCTCCCCCAGCTATATTATATTATCTTTTTGGTAGCATTGTGGCTTAAGCATGTGCGATGTTTTGCACACCCTGCAAAGCAACTTTAATTACTCTGTAACACGTGGTGTAGATTGTAAATCAGGAGGGAAGACAAAGTCCTCCATTTTGAAACATCTACAATAGCCTTGCAATTTGTTTGAGCATCCTGGATACACTAAGTAGGGGGAAGTAACATTTTCAAATAATTTAGAATATTTCTCCAAGTTTTAAACATATATATTTATATATGTTTTCTATATGTTTTTTACAGGAATTATTGTAAGCCTGATCTATCACTTATACTGGATGACTCTTTGGCAATAGGATAATTATTTTGCTGCTACTACAGGTACATTTGTCTGATTATTATTTCACAATGTGGTGTGTCTATATGTGAATTATATACTAACTCTACTATATTCCCATTTTTTAGCTTTGCTTACCACTGAGGAAGACTCTTGTCAAAACCCATTTGGATATTTTGATACTTTTTACTTTTAATGCATTTAGGAAGTTTAGATACTCCTTGTCTTTTATGCATTTTTGCACAGTGTATTGCCCTGTTTATATACTGTTTATTTTGATGTAAGGGAATTCTTTGTCATTGTATCATCAGAATATTTTAGACATTAAAATTATTTTTATGTTTTACTCTGTGAACATTTTTTTCCCTAGACCTTTCTGTTTATACATACTGTTTTGTTTCTGGTTTCGGCTAACACTTTGTTGTCTTGATCTCTTCATTCCATGTGTCCTTCATGTTGTCATCTCTTTTTTATAACTCTTCTGTGTACTGCATCCAACATATTTTTATTCCTTCCTGGTCTTGAATTATGTTATTTTTATTAGTGTCTTGGTCCTTGGTTTGAACTTTACTTTGATTTCTTGAATCTTGTGGAATAGGTTTCTCTTTTGTTGTTGTCTTCAATTTCTCTGTGTTGTTCGTTGTAGTAATTTTGCTTATCTTTGTGCACTAGCCGTTGCACTGTTGTGTTCATGGTTCTTAATATATTCCTATCTCCTTTTTGTTTTGTTTCTCTTCTTTATTGCTTGTAGTGTTTTATATATGGTTTCTTCACTTTCCTTTTGTCTGTTGGAAGTGTCTTTGTGCATTCCTCTTTTATTATGTCCCTGGCCTCAGACCAAACCTCTGAATAGGTTCACAAAAATCTATCGGACGCTCACCTGCTTCATTTCTTTTGCTTAGTCCAAATATGCCTACTGTTTTTTATTCTTTTTGATTCCAACTTTTGTGTTCCGGTCTCCAATGATCAACTTGATATCCTGTATTGGTGTGTTGTCAATTCTTCTTATACTCCCTCATAGAATCTATACATTTCTTCTTGTTCTGCCTCAGTGGTTTCAATGCTTTAATGGCTAGAATTCAAAATGTCACCTGTTCTGTAAATGTCCTTCTCCCATCATCCAAAGTAGCCATTGTTCCTGTTTGCTCTTTATCCCAGTGGATCTTGGGCCTGTTACAGACAGCCAAAATAAAGCTGCTTCGAGTCACAGTGGAG